>NC_056725.1:1759372264-1759672264 GCF_019279795.1 Protopterus annectens
TTTACTGCATGTAAATACTGGTAAAAGCCTCATTAATATGCCATATCCCATTAGAGCTCCACATTTTCAGGAAAGACTGCACAGTCGAGGCCATCAGAAACGGAAGGCCTCAACAGAAGGCGACAACACGCTGACTCTGAAAAGGATGTGGCAAGGACAGAACCATCTTTGATATGGAATTTATCCCAACACATACTTACTACTGAGGAAATTGATGTGCTGAATAAAGGTATGATTTTTATACCTACTGGTAAAATGACTCTGACAGAGAATGTCATTGAATTAAAAACATTCACTCGTAATTTAATGCTAAAAATCCAGTTTGGAAAGGACATAGTATCACTCAGTGGTTCGAATGTGTTTAGAAAAAATAGCACCTATATACCTAATAGTAATAGTGTGATTGAAACTTTTGAGAAAGCGTGCTTGAAAGATATATACAAGTTGTATGATGAGCGTGTAACAACAAAACATTTTGTTAATTTAACTTTCAATGAAAGAGCAGCACTAGTAAGTTTATGTCATGATCAGACTATTTCAATATGGCCTGCAGACAAAGGGGGACTGTTAGTTGTCATGGATTATGATTTTTACCATGAATCTATGCTTACCATGCTAAATGATGTTAAGGTGTATGAAAAGATAGATTTTGACAGGGTCAATCATTGTAATCCTGTAATAAGGAATAATTTATTTGACTCCCTGCAATCTAGAATTATTGACCTAGTAGAAAAATCTGTAATACCTATAATCCAAGGACCGCCTAAAATACATAAACATCCACATAATCCCCCAATGAGACTCATTGTCACAGGACAATGGTGGAGTACTGAACCTCTATCTAGCTTTGTAGAGCAGCATTTAAAACCTTTACTGACAAAGAATAGTTTTATTTTAAAGGATACTAAGCAATTTTCGAAAGACTTGTTTGAGCATGTTAACAATAAACCACCTACAAGGCATTGTTTAATGGTAACCCTAGATGTCCAGTCCCTATTTACAGTCATTCCCAATGATATAGGGATTGTGTTCTTGAAACAGTATCTGATGGAAGAGGGCACATACAATACCAAGGTTATAGATTTGTTATGTTTTTTGGTAGAGATCATACTTTAGAATAACATCTTTTTGTTTGAGCAACAGTTGTATAGGCAATTAGATGGCGTAGCTATGGGCACCTCATGTGCCAATAGCTATGCCAATATTGCCATGGCTGTATGGGAAACCATCATATTTTGAGAGAAGATATGTGCAATATAGTTTTTTATTGGAGGTTTGTGGATGACCACTTTCTCCTATGGGAGAGAGAGATGACTGCATTCACATCATTTTTGAATTATATTAACAATAGCACTCACTTCCTTAAATTTACTGCTCACAGTTCTGATACCTCTATAGACTTTTTGGATGTCAATATATGTGGAACTCCCATGGGTGAATTTGAAACAAGACTTTTTAGGAAGGAATGTTATAGAAACACCTTTGTTCAAAGAAATAGCATGCATCCACAACACGTTTTTAGAAATGTTATGAGGGGACAGGCTCTAAGGGTATCACAATTAACAGCTAATGATAATAAATTTAGAGATGAACTGCTAAAATAATTTTGTGGAGAGAGGATATGCCCAAAAGGAAGTACAAAAAGTAATGATGGATACACTTAGAGTGAGGAAAGGTAAGGGTCAACCCTACTTCTGCGACTCTAGGGAAGGTGAAGGACGAGTAGAATCTATACACAATTTTATGAGAGTACCAATTACTTATGCTAGCAATATCAAGTTGCTGCTAGATGTCTACCAAAGAAAGAGGAATATCTTATGTGCTGATGAGCAGGTCAAGGGGATAGTAGGGGATATTCCCCGATATACATGCAAAAATAAAAAAATCCTTGAAGAGACTTTTATGTGGACCAAGACATGTACATGAGAATATTGTTGACTCCCTTCACCATAATTATGGTACTTTCCCATGCATTAGATGTAATTTTTGTAAACAATTAGACACTAGTGAAAGTTTTACACATCCGGATATGAATAAGAACTTGTGTTTCAGACTAGTAGCTGATTGCAATACCACCAATTTGGTATTCTTAGCCTACTGTGTTACATGCCAATCCTTTTATGTGGGCATGCCCACACATAGGCTAAGAGATCACATTAGAGAACATATGTACGACATTTCTAGGTAAACTGAAACTAATGCATTGGTGAGACATGTCCTAGAGAATAGGAATATGCATGATTTTAAATTTATGGTCATAGAGATTGTAGCTCTGGGATGCCGTGGTGGTTCAGAGGTAGTGTTGTCACCTCACAGCAAGAGGTTCTTCCATTTGATTCTCAGCTGGGGTGCCTTCTGTGTGGAGTCTGCATGTCCTCCCCATGGTCGAGTGGCTTTCGAAAGACATGCGTGAATGGGCATGCCTTCATTGAAGGTTAGGTGTTGGGCTGGCACCTCAGCACTGTAAAAATCTACTGGCGACCCCTGACCAGAAAAAGCCAAAAGAAGAAGAACAAACAGAGATTGTAGCTCTGGGGTATAGAGGGGGAGACATTAGGAACAGGGTTGAAACAAAAGAGTTGGATTGGATTATTAGGATGCATGCCAATATGGGTAAAGAGCTTAATGAGTAAGTATCTATTAGACCCATATTATTGAATAGACCTCTCCCCAGGTAATTCATGCTGCTATTACTCTGCATTTTATTTTTTGTATATGGCCTTTGTATCCATTTTCTTTTTATATATCTGTACTATTTATTTTTATATTTTTGCATTTTTTACATGTACCTTAAATAGATTATGGTATGAGATTAGGATGCTGCAGTACTTTAAAATCTTTTTTATACTTAATTACATTGACTTGCCTATTGGCTGATTTCAATTTAAATAGTGGATGATTATTTGTAATTGTTGTCTGATGAAGCAGCTTGTTGCTGCAAAAGCGCTCACTTTTTATTTTGTTATTAAAAGACTTTATGTTTTTATGTGCCGCGGTCTGGAGCCTTCTTCTACTTTTACTTTTTACTTTCAAGTGAGTATGAATGATTGAATTGTATTGCATACTAGAAAGTTCTGTAGTATACACACTGGTGTTGTCCTCAGTGTCAGAACTATCATCAATTAATCAGTGATCTCTGACAGTGGACAGGAACTCCTCAGTTTCAGTTACTGGTAGTTTGTTATCAGCTCCTCGACCCCCCCCCACCCCTTCATCCATATGTTCCAGGCCAATTTTACATGCCATACATATCAAGTACATTATTATGGCACTAGCCCTACATCAGATGTTTTGATATGTATGGCTAAGGCTTCCTACACCATTTACATAGTTGACCATCTGCCCCCAATATGTTCACAATAGTACTTGTCACCTCTACCTCTGTCTAAATGGAAGGAGCCATATTGACTGTATGATAACCTCATTCTCTGCAGAACTGTTTTGCATTTTACAGTGTACAAATGTCTTGGACACCACAGTCCTGTATGAGTTCAAAAATAAAAATGTATAATACACAATTAAAATACAATTGATTGTTAACAAAACAAATATGTATGTAGGAATGTATGCATTTATCATGTATACAATAATTTAAAAATTAAAGCTTGATATTAGTA
Organism: Protopterus annectens; assembly: GCF_019279795.1. Lineage (NCBI taxonomy): Eukaryota > Metazoa > Chordata > Ceratodontiformes > Protopteridae > Protopterus > Protopterus annectens. Next base: position 1,759,375,882 of record NC_056725.1, read on the forward strand.
TACAGAAGTAAATATACCCCCCAAAAAAGTAAAGGAAATGAAAAGCAAGTGTGCATGTTATGTAAAGAGGACAATATGAGTGTAACTGAGTTGTACATTGCAGCATTAACCAAAGCAATGTACACTATTCCATTACAAATGGAAAAACTGTTCTAGGATGTCCACTTGTGTGGATGGCAGTCAGTTATATATCACAGCTTTAGCACATTTTTGGGCTACAGATGTCAAACCCCTGACCTTGCTAGTAAGTGATACAACACTCTTCTGCAATAACTTGCCAGATGGGCATAGAAAATTTTCCATAATGTCATGTTAAACTCTTCACAAACATTTGTAATGGACAGAATAACTAATATACAAACCTATGCCATCCACAAGGGACTAACAATGCAATCAGTAAAGCTATGTGTGTATTTGTAAAAAAAAAAAAAACAGCAACATACCTTTGCATCAAGTTAGCTGTGACACTAGACACAGGTTTTGCTAGCAAACAGCAGCATGCAACTCTCTGGATAAACAGTCTCCCTATCACAATACAATTTCCCTGCCTACATGATAGCATTGCAGATTCAGCCCTGTGAGCATTGTAAATATGTAAATGTGCTGTGAACTCATTAGTATTCATGAATTCCAAAATCTGCACTAAGTGCAGGGAACATAAACATGGTGTAAAGACTTACACAATTGCATGCACACACTCTACCACTGCAAGGACAAGCAATGAAAATTCTTATCTGCTAAGTGCTTGAAAGTGTGAATGGTTGGTCTGACTGCAGTATCAATCATTTTTTCACCATCAGTCCTCTTTGATGTATACTTACTGAGGTTGTGTCAGGGAGAAGGAACTTAAAGACATTTTGTGACTACCACTGACTGATGTAGGAAAGCAACACTGCTAACATTTATATGAATTGGTTATGACAACAGTTTCTGCCTTTGAATACAATTGTGTCCTCAATTCTAAGGAAGTAGATTGCTCATGGAAACATGTCAACTGCAAGGGAAATCACATAGCTGTCTTGACAGAGAAGCATAGGTAAGAGAATGATGTTCACAAAATAAAGAGAAACAAAGAGGTGCAGTGTTCACATTTTTTATTGTATATTGTATGAGAAAATATTAACTTCCCTGTTGCCAATATCACAGCCATCCACATATCTAACTGCAAATTACACATGGTAAATGTCAGAAATTGGTTCTGCTGCACCTGTAATTTCAGTTGATACTATGCCACATCTTGAGCATGTGTAACCTCCTTTTTATCTTCACAGTATAACTATGTGTGAGTGACACATAGTGATAAGAATCTTAAATGTGTCTTGTAAATGCCATGGTGTCCTGGGGTTCTAATCCAGAGATGGTTGTATTTCTGTGAACATAATGATGTTTAGGGAGCATATGTTCATGTTGAAACACAACAAAGTTAATGACATATCAGAACTTTACATTTTAAATATGTATTTCATAATGTTTCCTTTTTAATTAGCTTTTTTTTCCTCTGCATTGTTTGCAACCTGTTGGGCATTGCACACTCTGGACTGACAGCAGTCTCTAGCAATGAGCTTCAGTCTACTTCCTAAGAAGAAAAAGCAAAAAAATTAGTTTGTGCTGCTTTTTGCAGTGTAAACTAGCCTGGCAGTCCCATGACTAATTAAAGTCACAGGTATACTGGCATCTCTTAAGTATGTCTACATTCAGTCTTAATTTAGTATACCTCTAATCACCATGTTAACAAGAATGTTCTTCAGTGGCAGTGACAGTGAATGCACAGCGTTTAATATTTTATCATTTTTTATTCTCTTGGGTTCAGTTTCCATGGGGTACTACTTAGTCTTGCAAGTGTCTAACCTCCCAACTTGCCAGTGTGTCACAACTCATACCATTTTACCTCCAAACAGCCATGCTTATAACCAACACCATAAAGCATATCAGGGATTAACACTGAAACATGTCTCAATAGTTTGAGCATCACACATGACCAAATCTCACTGACATTTTTAACACCTTCTGTGCTTCCTGATGTATTCATTGCAAATGTGTTTGATAGGCCATTGCTGGGCTTCTGATTGTGCAAATGCAGTTTGTAAGGCTGTGTGTCTTTGCACAAACTGTTACATGTGAGATCTGAATTGTGTGTTACTTCAGACCCATATTTTTATCTTGACTGCTGCAGACATGGTTGATGATGGTGTTCCATTTAAAAAAACAAAGGTGAGAGTTTGAAGAGTCCAGGATTTTTGTGGCATGCCTCAGAAGGTGGTACAGCTAGAGGATACAGCAGGGAGAATATGTCAAGTCTCGGTATAAGACTGAAGCTTGGAACAGCTTGGCCAAGGCTGTCTCCAGTACAACAGGTATCCCATGCACTGGAAAGAATTATTGCACCACTACAGTGACATGAAGAGGTGCAAAAGGGACCTCCTGAGCCAATAGCAAGATGAATTTGATGGCAAACACCCTTTAGTAGTGTAAGTATACTGGCCCATAATTTGTTTATGATATGGGATTAATTAGCCAGCCAACACAGTTATATATATATATATATATATATATATATACATATATATATATATATATATATATATATATATATATACTATATTATTTTTTATTTTTTTTTGGGCATCAGCAGCATTGATAACAGAAAACTGTGAGGCATGCTACAAGAAATAGAAAACTGTGAGGCACGTTAGAAGAGGGATAAGGCTTGGCATAATGGTTAAGGTATTTATCTTACAAACAGAAAGGGCAAAGTTTAATTCTCAAATGATATAACTGGCTAGGCTTAAAATGGCCCACAAAGGCAGTTAGCCTAGTTCAGCCCTATAAATCTATGACAGAGTAACTCACCTCTGAGAGGCACAGGGCAAGTATGTATGTATTCAGAATGCAAAGCACAGAAGTATTCTCAGTCCATAATTGACCAGTGCTATTATCTTGAGCAGACATGCCTTACCTTTTCTATCATGTACATGCCTGCTTTAATAGCTCTTGGTTATTGAATTAGGCAATGCTTACATCAGATTAAGTTTGTGTGGGTTCAATACCCAGAAACCGATATTTGATTTTTTTACTGGCTACTATTGATAAGATATTTTAAATTCAACACTGCATGACATTAACAAAATACTTGCAAATACAGTTATTACATTAGGTTCATAGCCTCATAGGTGTTTACTAGGCTAACAACCACAAGGGCATTTTTAAGCCTAGCCAAGCATCCCAACTCTCTGACACATTCTAGTACCCTTGATAAGTGTAAGCAAGGCTTCAGAGGTGAAACATTTACAAGCAGGGGCTTGGGAGATGAACCACTTACAGGCTACCTGTGTCCGTTAGAGACATAGGTGCTAAACCAGGGATGAATTTCCTGTTAACAGAGGATAACAGAGCATAAGACAGGGTTTGAAGTAATGGTTAAGAACTTAAGCTCATAGATGTGAGGTACAGGGTTTAATTATAAGTTCTGGTTATTAACTAGGCTTCTAATAGTCTACAGACTGATAGCCTAATGTTTACCTATGAACCCATGAAGAATATTTAAGAATTGTGCCATGTGCTTTCAATAAGTACTGAGTTCTCTAATCTGTGTACTTAGTTAGGTAGGGATTGTAATCTCACTGCAGTCAACTGGTGTGTGAGTCAGAAAAGCATAATTGTGTATCCTGCAGTCATCACTACAATCCCATGGAGTGCCAGTATGGGTGGGAGGTTGACATAATGGTTAACACTTTTACATTACAGAAACAAGGTGCAGGGTTTGATTCTGAAATGAGGTAAGTGACTAGGCTTAAAATGGCTCCAAAAGGCAGTTAGCCTAGTACTAATCTATGAACCTATCAACCTATGTTTCCCATCCAGCTGTCCAAGTTACATTTGAATTGGGTTAGGGAGACAATCTGCTTCACGTGGATGGGGAGCCTATTCCAGAGATGGGGTAGTCTCTGGGATATATACCTGTCTTTCCCGCAGGTCCTATTTATATCACAGGCAAGGCTTAACTCTTTAGAATGGGTAATTCTGGTGCAGTTTGTTTTACAGATATGCAGGAGGTCCATCAGAGTGGGGTCTGACAATGTCTTGTATGCTAGGCATAGATCTCTCCTCAACAGACTGTAGGAAACAAAATACAGGGATGGGGCCCTTGAGGTGGTCTGCACAGGACATGTTGCTTATGCCCTGTTTTCATTTGGTGAAGAGTCTCTGTAGATGTTCCAGTTATTGGATATGCCTGGCTAGGTACATACTAAAGGGGGCAATGTACTCAATGATAGGCCTGATGAATGCCGCATACAGTGGAACAATGACTTCCTCTCACCTAGATGCTTGAATGTACAGCATATAGTTGTCAGGAAGGTAATGAAGAGTAATACATACATACATTATTTTCTGCGATCTGTTGTCACATTGGAACTTTTCTTAACACACTAATATCTTGTTGCTGTATTAATGTGTGTACCCCCTATCCTGAAGATCTTGGCTGAATAATAAGGGTAATAAAGCAAACAGCAACACAACACAACTATGTGCAGAAATGAACCACAGAAGAATCTCTTATTATGTCTGTGTGTATTCCTGTCACCAACGGTCCACCTCTTCCAACCCCTTCTGTGTCATCAAATAAACCTCCTTGATTCAAAACTGTTTTATTAAGCCATTTTTCCACAAGCAATAACATGCTTTGTCCCTTATGTGTGTCATAATACACCTGTAGCATAGATATAAGGATTGAAGAACTGCAACTGCCATGACAAATGTGTAAATCATGACCTGAAACATGACCATAAGACATATTCTGTATTCTATCACATTCAAACAAGGTCGTATGTGTATACTGCTTATTTGCACAAAGGTCAGGACAAAGCAACAGAGACTACTGCTAATTCCCATTCTAAGTTCAGCACCTCCAGATACAATTATGCTTGCAGTAAAACTTTGCCATCAGCAGTACAAATGAGCTTGCCAGCACTATGCTTCAGGGAGAAAACGTTTATGACAAATAATACTGCATTTAAGTTGTATAATATCTGTTTGTCTTTACTGATTTTTGAAACCATGTTATCTGGATATCAGAGTGATGTTGACTCAGTTAAGCCAGTCTATTAATGTATGATTGCACTCCATTAGTTTCACTTGCAGCTATGCTACAATGGTGGGTAACCTTTTCACACATAATCCACACTGTTATTCTAAAGTGCACTGTCATATATAAGAATTGAATATTTCTATTGTCAATGTACATTGTGCAAGCATGAGACAAAACAAGTGTCTGTGACACTGTAAATGTTTACTATTTCCATGTAATCAACCTGTAATGAACTGACAGAAATGCTTGACTGATGGTTTACAATTGTGATTGCCACTGACATCCCATACTATGAAGCAGGTACATATCCTTCACAGTAATGCAATGCACATGAAAGATAGTATATAAATCTTAGCAGAAAAGTATGTTGTTACATGGGACAAGGATGGTGCTGTTACACTGGCCTGTCCACACACATGCATCTATCCCAAAACCTGTGATGCACAGCACCAGTTGTTCCAAAACATGAAGTTTTACTAAGTACAAATATGCATTTTCACATTGTTAAATGCAGACTTCTTCTGTGGCACTTGAAACTAATACTGTGTTCAATAGATTGTGCAACTAAATAGGTAAGCAGTTCAGTTTTCACCACACGAAGCTTGTGTGTGTGGGTGGTCACGTGACAGGTAAGTAACGGGTCAATATCAAATTTACTCTGTCCACTTTCACTGAGGAAAATACATTTAACTTTGGACACAGCAACCGCTGCACTTTATCCCAGGTTTAACAGAAACATCATATGTACAGCACACTGATAAGATCATCATGTCAAAGGTGCACTCTCTCCCCTTAAGACTCAGACTTCTCCTGTGGCTCCTGCAGCTAATACTGTGTACATTTGATTGTGTAACTAGATAGATAGGTAGGAGGTTCAGTTCTCAGGGTGGGGAACTTGTGTCTGTGGCTGCAATGTCAGGCACATATAGCTCCCTGAACAAGTACATTGTATCAACTTCCATTCACGGGAAAAGTTTAACATGGTTGAGTATTCCACCATCCCCTTATTTCAGTTTAACCACAAAATTCTTCTCTGCAACACACTGATGAGGTCATCATATCCATATCAAAACTGCTCTCTCTCCTCATATAAGTCATACTTCACCTGTGGTGTTTGTGGCTAGTAATGTACTCTCTACATTGTGTAACTAGTTAGATAGGTGGTTTAAATCTGACACTGGTGAATTTGTGTGTCTGTGTGGTTCTACTGACATAGAAGTAATGCTTCAACAACAGCTGTGTTGTGTCCACTTCCAATAGAGAGAAAACTTTAAGACACAGCTCCCGCTGCAGTTTATTCCAACTTGTAACATAAACTTATTCTCTGCAACACACTGATGATGTCAAAATTGCACTCTCTGTCCTTAAGAGACATACTTGTCCTGTGGCGTTTGTGGCTAATACTGTGTTCTTTATATTATATAACTAGATAAATAGGTAGTTCAAACCCCACAAGGGGAATGTGTGTGTGTAGCTTCAATATCAGGTATATATAGCTTCCTGAACAGATGTGTTCTGTATCGACTTTCAGTCAGAGGTAGATTTTAACATGGGAGAGGATGCCCTCACCCATTATCCCACTTTTACCACAAACATCTTTTCTGCAGGCAGGGGGTTCAAATCCAATACTGATTAACTAATGTGAGTGTGTTTACTGTCATGTAACTTGTCTCTGTGATACTCTCCCTTATATAAACTTCCACTTAGGAGACATATTTTCACTGGCAGAGGATTATCCTATAAACTGGTATTACCCCCATGCAATAAACCGTTTTGGAAACATGATGGTTCCATTATGCTATCCAAAATGAACTACATCAGAATGCTCATAAGAGTTATCCTCCAACACTGGCTGTCAGTACTGTTTTCTCAAGATTGAATAAGTACAGAGGGAGGAGGCTTAAATCCAGCAATGATGGACTATTGTGCATGTGTGTGTTTGTCATTTGTGCTGTGTAGTGAAGGCTTCTAATGCATGTTTGCCATTTGTGTTGTGTAGCTGTGTAACATTACTGTACACTTCAACCACCTTCATACATTTTTGGAAGAACATCAACGTATGAAAGAATGATGATGTTATCCATTCAAATGTGCACTGTCACAATTGTAAAATAACATGTGGTGTGGCTTATGTGATGTATGCAGTGTTCTGTACCTTGTGATCTCAGGTAGTGTGTTCAAATCCACCCATTACTGCTTAGATTCATTTGTGTCAGTATATCTGCTAATGTGCAGATAGGTAACAAAGTTGTCAGCCAGTAATCTGATGTGTACATGTATAGCTGTAGATTCCTATTATAGAAAATTACAATCAATTTTCACACAGAAATTCTTTATTGGCTATTGATGATGTCATGGGATAGCATTTGGCTTTCCTGTGAGAACTACTAATGCTTTTCATGGTATGAGGACATGAAACAATATTCTGTATGCTGTTGCCTTAATACTGCGTGCGTTTGATTCAGTGCTTATTCATATAGTGTTCATGATTGCCATTGTCACAGTGATGACCACATTATGTATCACGTGTGTTTGGGTGTACCCAGCAGGAGGCAATGCTGAGTGAGAAAGAAAATTACAGGCACACATATCCCTTGCAGCATGAACATGATGTCATAGCTTAAAAGACCAAAATATTTCACAAATATAGCACCAGTGGTACCGTGGTGAATTTATTCGTCCCAATATCATGTAGATTTTGTCATCACATAGTCAGGAGTTCAAAACCCACATTGCCTGACTGTTAGCATCATGTGTCCTAATACTGCTCTGCATGAATGACTTCCACAACTGTTATACTGCATATGATAATAATGGTAGAAACCTCCCCCTGCTCTTTTATATCATACAAATTGTAACACAATGATGTGATGTCATGACTTCCCATAGGTGGAGTCTCATAGCTGTTAAGACTTTCACTGTGGCATATGTGATTCATGCACATCGGTATTTAGTGGACTTACGTAGCTTGCTGTTCAGTTAAAGCAAAGGACAACATTCTATGAATATGTTGATATTACATAAACAACACTGCATGAAGTTATCATTCTCAGTTTTTACTTTGGAGAAAGAAATATGTTATTTTGTAACAGTCTGTCAGTGAAACAGTTGTTCTGCGGATGCCGTGGTGTGAGTGCTCCTGCATCTCATGCATTCAGTAATGACTTGTATGGTATATCTACACAGATACAGTGTGTTCCAGATCTGGGACGATGTTGTAGGAAACAACAGGAAAAATGTCCTTGGCCAAAGATCTGGGACAGTGTTGTAAGAAAGAACAGGAACAATGTCCTTGGCCTAAAAACATTGATATTGCAATGATCACAGTTGTATGAACAGTAACATAGTTACCTCCTTGTCATCATTCTGACAAAATCATATTGCCCACATTATACGCAAATATCATTTATTACTTCACACATTAATGTATTTATTTGTGACAAGATTCATTGCTATGTCATGTGGCAGATGTAGGCAATACACAGCTCTGTAGCTATGTAGCTATGTATTATGATAGTCAGGGGTTTGAATCTGGTAACATCTGTCTGTCAGATACCTGTGTCAGACAGCAGTGCCTTAGGAAGAGGAAGTATTTATTGAACAGTCAAATGGTAACATTTTTAAGGCATCACCCTACATGGTTGGGGATCTAAACTCATTATAATAAGGAAGTGCTGTAAGCCCTTCAAGTATGTTCATCATGACACACACAGTATGTCTATTTCTGTGGCATCACAGCTTGATATGCATCTTTCTGATATCTGTCCTGTCATGTGTTCAAGTCTGGCAAGATGCAAATGTTGAGTATGTCATTTAATTGTTCACAGACATTACTTAATTTCCAGTTAAGAATGCATTGTATTGAATGTCTTCCTTCAAACATTTACGTATTACTAAAATTGTTTTCTTCACACTGTACAACTTTATTGGACACAAGGACTTAAATAACATGTCTTCCTGGATGGCATGATGTCAGATCATCATAAAGTGTGATTGAACCTGCTTTTGGACACTCTGTTGTTTGTGCTGTTTACATGCTGTTATGGTACTGTTTGCTGTAATATCTTGTGAGCATGCCCAGTATAATCCTATACTACATGCACTCCATTTACAAACGGAGACATTGAACTACTACAGTATCATCAGATCTGTTTTGTCATTTGTCTTTTTTGTATTTTGATTGCTATTATATTCCTATATATGATGCACATGTACTTAAAGCACATGCTTGTTTAAGACATGTCAAATTAATATACCCATATATCTATGGTTGTCCAATGACAGCAAATGTTAAAATGACCCTTTCGGCTGTACGTGCCACAACTGCTGTACAACTCATGCCTTTTTTATACAGGATGAAGTGGGGGATACAGCACTACAGTCAGTTATCCCACATGCAGTACCTGTATATACATGTCATATTCAATAAATGTATGCGAATAGCCCTAATGTATCTACTGTCCTTGCAAAGTGTTATCCTAACTTAGCATGTTATCAACATTAATATCACCTTAACTTATTTTTCTTACCATTTTGCATTGTGTCCCTGTCACATCCATTGTTAGTATGTCTGTTGTTTTGATATGTACATGGATAAACAATTGGAGACAGGATTGTTTATTACCATCAATATGGATCGCTTTCTGTTAAAAATGTTTCTTTGTGACATCATCACATTTGAATGCATTAACTGAGTACATTTTTTCTATTTACCTCCCTCTCATACTTATCTCTGCACTATTAACATTTTTTTTCTGTGTACAGTCTCCCAGTTTCATGTTCCCTGTATCTACTTTCTTTTAATTCACTTGCCCTTACTTTATATAAGCTGTCAGTACATGCTCACATAATGCATTTGTCTACAGACGAGATTTGTTTACATTGTGTGCTCGTGACTCCCAGCACCATTTCATGGCTGCCAACACTGCTGGAAATGTGTAAGCAAGATGAGCAGCAAGCATATTCAATGAGAGCTGCTGCCAATCACGATACACTGCAACCATGTGGGCTTCGCGCAAAGCCTACACAATTGTTAATAAATCCCAGGGTTTGTGTTTTATCCTAATTTTGTTGAGAATTTCCAGTATCTGCCTCATCTTATTGTGTCACTTCTGTTGTTTTAAGTCACCCAAGGATCACTTGTATAGAAATCATTGTTACTATAAAAATGACATATATATCCACTAAGGCATTTTGCAGATGAAATCTCATAATCCATGATGGCATATTAATATAGCAGTAGTATTGCTGTCTCATAGCACTTTGCTCTCAAGTTCAGTTCTCAGCTGGGCTGCCATCAGTCTGCACATTCTTGCAATGTTTGTGTGGATTTTCAATGGGTGCTCTAGTTTCTTCACACATTGCAATACATGCTGTAGATGAATTGATGATCCTCTAAACTGCTAACAGATGTGCATGTCATATGCATGTACAGGTACGTTTACATCCAACAATGCTGTCCAGAAGTATTTTCAATGATTTGCACCCAATGAGTACCAATATGGACATCCTCTGATCCTAAATTTGGCTTGGCAGGTAATCAGAGAAGGAATGAATGTATGAATGAATGTTCATACTCAGACAATGGCTGATGCTCCATGATGACCTTCAGGGTCATATTTAAAACAAGTATTTATCTGCTCGCAGGAAAATATCCATGTCAAAGTGATACAGCAATTTGTGTTGTGGCCCAACAGCCTTAATATGTGTGTGTGTGTGTGTGTGTGTGTGTGTGTGTGTGTGTGTGTGTGTGTGTGTGTGTGTGTGTGTGTCTGTGTATGCAGGTGTGTGTGTAGTTTATCTTTTCCTCTCTTTGACTTCATCTGAGTACTTCAAGTTTATCACATTTTCTAAAACGTGTTTTTTAGGTTGATTATCAATGCTGAATTGTCGATGCATGCAGTTCTTGGCTTCTCACTTGCTGGTGTGGCACACAGTGTGACTGAAAATGGTTTATAATGATCACTACCCAATTAAGATGTAAATAAAGAAAAATATACCTATCACATCCTTTTCCTTTAGGATCACTCCAGTAACCCAGCTAATAAATATATTTCTCTCCATTTACCCAGAAAGTATATTTCAGACAAATGTTCCATAATATTCACAGTCAGTCTTTTATATTCATCGTGTCCCTATATTCTCACAGTCTGTTGTGCAAATAACATGGACCAAGTGATTTTTTTTCCTCCCAAAATAAAAAAATAGTAAAGCTACCTCTGTTGGCACAGAGAGATGAATATTGACTAAAACCCATGCAAGTTGACTTTGATTAGCAGCTCAGGAACCTACTTGAACTGGCCATGATAGTCATGTGAACAGGCATTAGGAGTCATTATCATGGGAGGGGGTGACACCACTCCTAGTCCATGCTTTGTCTCTCTCTCTCTCACACAGACACACACACACACACACACACACTAAAGGCATTCCATGGGCATTCAACTCACAGTCACTAGGGCATGAGCAGAGAGGTACTTTCACCTGGAAGGAAGAACTATCTCCCAGCAAGGGAAATTGCTGGATTATTTTCCAGGATGGCAGTAGCTCCTGAAGTAGGACAAATAAAATATGTGCTAAGGTAGGAGCTGCAGTCAACTCCAACAGAACCCAATACAATTCAATGCAGAATGAGGAAGCAACTGTTGGGAGAACAATTTGCTGCAAAAAATAAATAAATCTTTCCTACTAATGAAACTGTATAGAGCTTTTAAATGGCTAGATACAATAAATATCTCTTGGGAGGGTTTTAAACAAGTAGCTATACAACACCTTTTAGCTCATAAAATAGTAATAGATAAAAGAAACAAAAACATGAAATCCAGAGAAATTTGGGAACAAACCTTTAATATCATATTAGCATAATTCATCACACAGCAACTTAGAAATATACTATAATGGAACCAAAGAACACATACAAGTTCAGATATTAAATAATAACTTGGATATTACGAATGTATATACTGTCTATATAACTGTGGAATTAACAGTGAAAGCATCTATGTACATAGTGTAAATAGATATGTTGTACGACCTATATCCTGTGGTATTTGACATCAATGTATAACATATAGATTGTTTCTAGGTTTGACATTTATTAATGTAAAAATAAAAAAATAATTTAAAAAAAAAAAAAAAATAAAATAAAAAAAAAAAAAAATAAAAATTAAATTAATACTCTAAAAAAAAATCTTAATTTTTCCCTTAATTCCATATAGAGGCATGCTTAAAAAAACTGCAATTTTTTGAAAGGATTAACTTCCATGAAGATTGTTGGAGAATGTTGAAATTCTGTGAAATACAAAAAATGTGTTTTGCTGCTCTGCCTACCTTAATAATGTTTTATCACATCATTGCAATTAAATCATACTATTAAATACAGCACTTTTAGGATCATAATTAAATCAACATTGCTGAAGCACAGCATTACAAATTTCCGGATGATGCAACCAGCATATTTCAGAAGAACCACTGAGCCAATATTGGTGAAAAGCACTTCACTGTGCTGAAGGTACTGATGAGTTAACCTGCTGACATCATACCTCTCAACTGTACAGATTTTTGCCTCATATTTTTGATATGCTCCACATAAAATGTTGGTTTTCTAGCAAATCATTAGGGATTGAAGTCAGAAAATAATGACCGACACTTGCATTTCGGACTTCATACCCTTTGAAAAAATCCATGTTACTGTAAAACCTGTTATTCCATCAACTTTTCAAGTTTGTAAGAGCAATAGTTAAACATTGTTCCCTATTTTGGGGCCTTTGTCCCCCCATTATTTATGGCTTTGTCCAGATTTCTTGTTCTAAGAGTTGAGAGGTATGGCTGACATGGAGGGTCCACTATTGTCCTGAATGTCGTATTAAAATTAACCTCATTTAAATTACAGGATAAAAAATATCCTTAGTCTGAAAACCCATGACTACCATTAAAACAACCCTTATCACATATACCCCAGCTGATGTTTCCACCATTGATCCCCCCGACCCACATATAACAATCATATGATGCTTCAAAAAAACACTGATCCCACTGGCTTCTTAAACAGCACCAAGAACTGCATCTTGTGTGACCATCAGGACTTGTTTGTCCATTTTTGGAGCACACAAACTGGATGCATACTCATGTTCCACATTGCTTCCACTACCTTCTCCTTTTATTGTTACCTTAAGTAAATGTTCCATTTTACTCAACCCTAATCACTTCCTTACATACCTCTCAACTGTAAAGATTTTAGCAGAATGTCCGGATTTTTGTCTCATAGTTTTGGTCTGTTTCTCATAAAATTGTGTTTTTTCTGGCAAATCGTCAGCTAATCATTGAGGATTGAGAAAATAATGACAGACATTTCAGATGAAGACTTTATACCCTTCAGAAAATGCATGATAATGCAAAACCTGTTATTCTATCAACTAAGTCTGTAAGAGCAGTATTTAAAAAGTGTCTCTATTTTTGGCCTTTGTCCCCCCCATTATTTAGGACTGAGGTTGGATAAATCCAAATCCATGACATGGTACTCATGATCATCATCAGAGTTCATCCCAGTAACAAATGGGATCTTTATCTGCAAAATACCAATGGTCTATAACTGCAAAACTAAACTGAGGAGCAGCCTGTGTGACCATATGGTTACATTTTTGTCAAGCTGTCCACATAGCTGCAGGTTTAAAGGCCCCATTCCTCTACAGTCTGGGCACAACAGCAGACCAGACAAACATCATGCGTGGGAACAAATGTTGTATAGTCACTAAATCTCTCAAAACATATCTTTGTTTAGGGATCTTACCAATGTCACTGTCACTGCCACCTAAGTGAATTATAAGAACGTGCAGTTGACCTACTTAGCATTAGTTAGCAAATCATGTCATCAAAACCTTACCAAATTATCTCACAAGCTTGAGGATCTAGACCCAAATTCAATCCTCATCAATTACTTTTTGATCTGCTGGCGGCCCAACAAACAAAAGAATGTCTCAAGATCAAAATGCACGTATTGCCTGAATCCAAAAGAATATATGTCAAACATGAATCAATAACAATCCCCTCATACTTAAATAAGAAACTATCTAATATTTGTCATATAGGTTGTAATCGACAATCTACCTGCCATCTTGATTAATTCTATGGACTAACCTTCAATAGCTAAATTTGAGGTTTGACCCAGATAGAAAAAAAATGGGATGAATAGCCATTACATGGCAAACCTTGACAAGATAAGGCCTTATGTAAACAAATATCAAGATCCCTGGGTAATAATGATGATGCATTCAGGGAAAGATATACCAAGCTATCCATCTTAAAAGGACGGGAAAGTCTTTGAAGAGTAATAAACCAATATAAGTGTCAAAGTAAGGCGTTGATGATCTGTCCAAAATCATCTGGTGGTTGAGGCTTGTTTGATTAGTCTTGGATCTAACAAGCCACACTAAGACTGCATCATAAACTAGAGAAACATGGCTCCACTTCAAACATCCAAGTAACTCTCAAATGCAAAAAGTCTCAGCAAACAACCAAGTAAACACAGTATCTCAAAGAGTATATATATATATATATATATAGAGAGAGAGAGAGAGAGAGAGAGAGAGAGCAATATAGTTATATCTATCTATATATAGATAGATAGATATATTATATATATATATATATATATATATATATATATATATATATATATAAACCTAAAATTAACTGCACTCAAAAAAAATTGAACGAAGAGAAGAAATTTTAACTAAGAAATGAACTTCGTGACAATAAAAGCATTCAAAAAAAAAAGTAAATCACACCAACAACTCTTGTAGAACTTTAGCGCTTTCATCTTATGAAACATGTCTTTCTGAAGAAGTCTTTATAATAAATAAGACAAAAGCGCTAAAGTTCTACAAGAGTTGCTGGTGTGATTTACTTTTTTTTTAATGCTTTTATTGTCACGAAGTTCATTTCTTAATATATATATATATATATATATATATATATATATATATAGAGAGAGAGAGAGAGAGAGATATATATAAATAAATACATACATACACACACATTTATATATATATATTATATATATATATATATATATATATAATGCCCTCCTTTCTCCTAAGTCTATCTTTTAACAATCCACCAATACATCATCAAGCCATCAAAAAAAGCCTGTAAACACTCCTGTCAACTAAAGTTAGTTAAAATGCTCTAAGAGCTCTGGAGGACCACCTTTGAACCACTGAGATGGTAAAGATTGCACTATTAACCAGACTAACCACAATGTCTCTTCTTCTAGAAGGGTGTTGCAAAAAGATCTGAAAGACATAATGGATAACCAGTATGAGTACCCAAGACTGCCAGAGACCAGTAAATGAGAAGGATTATCAACAGGCATATTAAGAATCCCTGGCAGAGAAAAACAAATTAATACCTAAACTGTGATGGGACCAATAGCCTTAACACTGACTGAAGCTATAAAAACCATGACATGTTTTTGGTCAAAAC
The DNA here is from genome assembly GCF_019279795.1 of Protopterus annectens. Classification (NCBI taxonomy): domain Eukaryota; kingdom Metazoa; phylum Chordata; order Ceratodontiformes; family Protopteridae; genus Protopterus; species Protopterus annectens. The sequence continues at coordinate 1,759,391,450 of NC_056725.1, forward strand.
CCACTCTCTTGTTTCATAAATTGTTCTACCAAATGACAACAACCCAAATGGGCATTAATTCCAAAACATAATGCCCTTTTTCAATCAGTGGAAAAGTCTTATTTACCTGACAAAAAACACCAGATGTAGCAAATAATTCCTTACAACTTACCCTGTTTTAACCTAAAGAGACAGAAACCACATGAACTTCATGCTACAAAATGTAAGGGTTTTCTCAGGGCCTTCTATTTTGTACTGAGCTAGGGGCACCCCAAGCTAACACACATCCTGAAATGTAATAAGATCTTCTTCATCTCTACCAACCAAGGATCTTTAAACTGCTGAATGATCCATATAGCATCATCTAATACAGTCTGGAACATTGGTGGAGGCAATGGATTTGATGGAGTCTTGGATCTAACAATACCACAGTGGCTAAGTTCTGAAAGTTCCAAAAGGAATTACTACTGCTGAATCATCAACAGGATGACATGCCCCAATGCCTGTCCTCCACTGTAACCATGAAGTGTATAAAACCAAACATGCAATTGAACTAAAATCTTATCCTGTAATTACTTGATGTTACTTGCCTAGAGATACCAGACCAGATACCATGTATTTTGCTCCCAGTCCATCAGACTCCAAGAAATGCTGAATCCCATCAGGATTGACCAAACTAAAGATTTCAACATAGTCTTCTCAACATTTTTCTCCTTAACCGAGTTAGGAATGTGAGAGGTGATTGCCAAACCTTTCTAGGCAGGGCAGAGAGTAGGCTCAGACAATCCTTACTCATTCCATACCATACCTTTTGGACCTGAACTGACCTATTTACAAGCTCACCAAGTAAGGGTAGATGGAGAAATATGACACTATTAAGATCAGCGCCACCTCTATTTTCTTCACTTGACTCAAGACATACCTCTATTGTAGAAAGCAAGCCCCTGTCAAAAAGAAAAACAGTTTGAACAACTTGGATATCCTTTCCTGATTAAAAGCTTCAATTAAACTTTCTAAATGTTCATATACTTACTGGGTTTACCCTTCTCCCAAACCTTTGTCATTCATGTAAGCTTCACTACTTGAGAGGACTGAAGTAGGTGATTTCTTTGAGTTGTGTGCTATGGTCCTTCCTTGCCTTTTGCCCAGTTCTTTACATTGCAGATCTCCTATCTAGAGTTGTTGAATCAAAGACTGACTGCTCCTCTTCAGACTATCCTGTGGGGACTCTACAGGTTACTTGATATTGCCAGATGGCAACTCTTCAAAAGTGACTGTGCCTCCTCATCTATACATAGCCATCTGTCTCATATCACTTGTACTGAAGTCATAATCCTAAGGAAGGAAAAAACATTAGAGAAAGAATAAGGAATATATATGCATAAATATGTAAGATATTTATTATTAGTATTGGTAGTAATAGTAGTAGTATTACCCATATAAGGGAACAAACCTTCCTCACCAAAAATTAGTACAACCAAGAACTATTCAATGACTGTCTGAAAACCACCTTATAAAGAAAACCAGTGATGCCTAGTGATAAACTCCTACCTATTACAAAACAACAAAAAAGTTTACTTAAAGATTATGTTTAAAGGTCCATCCCACTTTGGAAAATTTGCAAAAATTTGCTGAACCCAAAGAATCTTCATTTCACATCTGAACATCTCATAATTAATTGCAATAATTCCCTTTTAACATTTTAAATTAAAAAAATACAAATCATTTATTGAATGTGCTTGCCATACATAGAACATTCACCCTCTATCATTGGTGTCATTGTGCTCAGCAATTTAATCAAGTAATTGGGAGCATCTAATGTTATTTACGCTAATATATAACAATCTCAAAAAAAGAGGACGTAGGCCTCTGTAACACAATGCCTGGAACACCTCATCTGTTTAATCTTATCTTAATGAAAAAGACTAAATAGAAGAACTGCTCTGGGCACTCTGTTGTAGTGTTTCCTTTAGAAAACTTTACTTTATTTAATTAATTTATTTTGTTGTTCTTTACCTTAGGGTGGAAGTGCACCCAGAAATCTGTCATCTGGTCATGCCTGTCCTACTATGTGGACTTGAAAGGTGTGACCACCAGTCATGAAAACATGGATTTTTAAAATGTTATTTTCCCACAAAAGTCACTAATTTGGTGGGAAAACAAGACGAGAATGGCAACTCACTGTCAACCTATGTCAATAGAAGGCAAAATGGAATGCAGTATTTGCGTTCCATTTCATGCATTTGAACATAATAGTTGAATATTATTCAAATGACTACATTTGCTCTAACTGGCAAAAGTATAAAGATTCTTAACATTAATATAGTTCTCTCTCTCTGTGTATAGTTATGATTTACATGTTACAATTTTCTGAGGCGCTGTTTACCTTATCTCTATAAAAATATAACCAGAATGTGTGACAAGTCCAGGAAATATCCAGGAGCAACAGATTTTTTTTAGAGTGGCAAACTTGAGAATTTGAGAGAGTGTTGGACATCCCACACTTACAAAATAACATATTCTTATAATTCTGCTTCCTGTCATTACATTAATGTGTAAACCAGCACCTTTCTTTTATTTATTATTTTTTGTATATATTTTTAGTTAAAAAGGGCTGGGGGTGAGCAAAAGCCTTATGAAGGTTAAATAGTTCTAACTAAATAAAACAAAACATAAAACAATGTATTTTGCTGTTTGTGTTACAGAAAGGGTTTTGGTGCAAAGTTAGGGTTAGGGTCAGGATTAGGATTGGGAATAGCATTTAGAAAACATCCTCTCATAATAGTACCACTATTCAAACAAACATTGTCCTAAGGTATTGCTATGGTTTTGAGGGTTTTTTTTGTTGGCTTTGCTGTAGTTTAGTTTAGTTGTTTTTGTGATTTATTTACTGTGGGTTTTGGAAGGTTTCTGTTAGTATCATGAGTTCTTTATTTTGATGTGTCAATATTATGTACTGTCAGTATTTTGAACTGTTGATATCATGAACTGTCAGTATTTTGGTCTTAGTATTTTAAGGGTCTGCATTTTCAACTGTCGGTAATTTGATACATATTTGTATATACATATATATGTTTATATGTTATTTTACAAAGTCCTCTGTTAACGTTATCTTAATGAATGATTCTGAGCTTGAGAATCTCTGACAAGCTGGTCTAAACTGTCATCGGTTTAAATGCCATACTTCATAACTTAAAACATTTTAATAAATAAAACAATTATGACACTGCCTGATTGTAACATTGTGAGAACTTTGAAGCAACTGCTCATATAAATACTCATAACCAAGTATGAAAATTAAGCTGAGGAAAACATCCACCCCATTCCTGGGTAGATGTGCATGAGTCTGAAAATCCTGTCAGACTTTCGATCTGGTTATGGTCAAACAAAGGTTGAGAACATTTTTGGATGCCATATTGAAAATGACAATGTGTGGCCAGAGAACAGTAAATAAATGAATAATGGGCTTCCCCCTCAGGTCAGGGAATGAAAGTTCGAGATATATGGAACATGGACAATACAGTCTGTGCCACAAGACTTATATATCTAAACATTCATTCCACTATCATCCCATACTTCAGCAGCATTTAGCAGTTTGCTATGTTCTAAAAAGATCACTTCTTCTTTTATTTCCTTTGTATTTATTACCATAGTTACCAAATTTCCACTCTCTCACTCATCAGTCACTGATATCTGTTCCACAACAACCATGTTTTGTATGGATCTATATCACTTCATCAAAAGATCAGTTAGTTCACTTAGCAGCATTTTCAGTGCAATTACATTGAACATGCCATTCTTCGAAATAATCATACTGAGATCGCAGTACATTGAGGATTGGGAAATTTTTCCTTTCCTTACTGTAGTGCGATCTCGGAGTTGGTATTTATAATTAGTGGGGGACACAGCCCCCCACATGAGGGGTCTTCAATGAATGGAATCTTTGATGAAATGCCATTCATTGACATGACAGTTGGATGAGGTGATATAGACCCATTTTGTATTATACTGGTAATGTTCAACATTTCAAAGTATATCTTGTACTTATTTCTGTGAGTTCTTAATTTGTAACTGTATTACACTATTTATAGCTTCAGGATTTTCCAGCATTTTGTGCCTCATCCCTTTAAATTTTGACATTTATTTTGTTAATGTTATTAAGCTGCTGACCAAGTAAGTGACATATGTTGCGCAGACTATAACTTTCTGACACAAAACAAGGCTACATAATAAAAATAATTTATAGTTCAAAACAATTTACTGCTGTTTCTGATGGGTAGACATGATTGGCTAGAGTTCTAACTACTTTATTATTGCTTCTTTCACTTTTACTCTTAGCTTAATAGTGCTGGTAATCATATCTCTGTGTCTGTCCCAAGATTTCCAGGGGAGAGAGATAAAGCACATGTGCCAAGAGAACTTTCTTTTAAGCTTTTCAAGCTTAAACCATGAAAGTACTTTACTATAGTTGCAGTCATTTTCAGTACCATTTTTATAATTTAATCTAATTTTATAACTTTTTTACAGTTTGTTTAGTCAAATGTTTTGGTTTTCTGTCTTGAACAATTGCCTGACTGTTTATGTATCTGATTGTACCCCTTCTAGTTAATCTAAATATTTTATCCTATGATTTTACACTTTTGTCATTTTTTTGCATTAAATTGCTGCTCTGTTAAAATGCTTGATATTATGTGTTTCTTAATTGACTGGGTGTTTGTGTATAGATTCTCCATTTTGTTTTTCTGACTGTTCTCCTTTATTAATTCATTAGACAATGTTGTCTCCATCTAGCTAATAAAAGTAAGTTTCCTTTGACTCTCCCCTCATTTCCCTACTTTTATAACTTAATCTTATATTAAAGTACAGTTTTTGGTTGGTTTTCTAGTTTGGCTGTAAACTTACAGAGCAATATTGGCAGGGAATAATGTACTGCTATTTCTGAGGGATAGACATCATTGGCTGGAGTCCTAACTACTTTCTTTCAGTTTCACACTCAGCTTAGTGAATGTTAGTGCTCCACACAACACCATGCAACTCTGTACTCAACACATGCAGGCAATTTCATTTTTAAATTCTCTCATAGGATCCTTAGTTAACCCCACCTCCCAATTATATCTGTATAAACTCCAAAGTTAAGCAGCGGTATATCCTTGCATACCAATCTCATAGCCAGTCTAGACAAATTATTTACTACCTACTAGGTGTTTCTGTTCAAACCAAATTTTCTCTCTACCCACATAGTGGCATACCCAAAATCAATACCTTAACTACAGTCTGAAATGTTTCACTCTTTATTTGCACACACAGGCTCCAATTTGCACCAAGAGGAACTCTTCTCTTTTTATGTAGATTTAGATTGGTCTTTAAGACATATAGCACACTAATAAAAAAACTACAAACCTCAAAGGCACTATTCCCCCTTAGCCCATACAGGTAGCATTTGGAAGAATGGATTTGCACTTTCAAAAGATCTCTGTAGTCATGCTGGGCTGAAATAGGTACTCTGAGACAATGTAGCAATTGTCTCATGTTCACTGTTACCCATCTACTACTCAAACAAACTGACACAGTGTGTGAGAGATGTAGTTATGCAACATTAGAGGCAAAGCTCTCACACAGCCATTACAAATAATAAGCAGGCTATCAATAACACATAGCACCATAATAAACAAATCATATACAGCACAGACCAAATGCATAGACCTACATATGCTGAGGTTATTAAAAGTAATCTAGCTAAACCACAAAGCCTCCTAAATGTAACCTAAGGAACAAGTACCCTTAGCATCCTGACAAATACACATCACAGGCACCACCTACCATGAAACATACATCTAAAGGTCATTTTAGTTGAGTTCAAAAGCCCACAACACAAACCTTCACACAGTTTAATATCTTAGTTATAGGGGATTCCACAATGAGGCATACTGATGCATGACTCACCAGACTCTACAGAGAGAAGGTTAGGCTCAGTTATCTATCAGGTGCCCAAGATTTGTCACATCATACATGCACTCATGTCTTTACACCACAAGGACACATATAACATAGTTGTACACATGGGTAAAAATAACTTGAGTCTTACCTCCCCGGACAATATGAAGAGATATATGACAGAGCTCTTGGTGTCCAAGGCATGTTTGAAGGAAGCCTTGAACATCATTCTACCATCACCAAGAATGATGTAGCAATACAAATAAAGGATTATAAACTTCAATAATTGGCTTAGCTTTTGGTGTCATTCAAATGGGATACAATATATATATTTGACTGGCAGGATATGCTAGACAGTCCTAACTGCTTTACAAGAATGGCCTGCACTTATCCAACTAAAGCTTTTGTATGATGGCTAAATCCTTCTCAGCCTCAGTAGTGTCTTTTTTAGGCAATGTCAGCCTTCTAATGATTCCAGCATAACAAAACAGAATCTTATATCATGATGGCATTGCTGCTTAATGCGAGGAGCCTAAACAAAAAATAAATAAATAAATAAACTCCACTCACTTCAAAATTTCAAGGCTTACAGCTAAAGATAATCTATTGTTATAGCCTGTAAGGATTTGAAGAAAATGTTTGCCAGTGGGTATCCTAGTAACTTGTATCCTAGTAACTTGTTTGATGATCTTTTAGAGGTAATTTCAAAAGGAAGGTAACTGATTATATTCTGGAACACATGACTGTGTACATTTATCAAATAATACACATTCTAGGATGGCCTTAGATTACTCAGTAAATATTGCCAACATTAGAAACATTGTTAAGGGCAAATGGAAAATTCTAACAGCCAGTCATTTACTATGGGAAACAGTGGATGGAGCCCATGTTTCTCATATAGAATGGAAAGAATCTTAAAAATTATTTTTGAAAGTCAAAAAGTGAATCCACACTCTACTGAGAAGAAAGTGGGAAAATGCACTTGCTGCACTTTTAATTATTGCAGATTTATGATTAATAAGTCAGAGTACACAGACTGTATTTCAGGACAGTACTACAGAACTAAAGAGAGGTTCACATATGGTTCAAAACTAGTCATACATTTGGGCATTTTTGAACTATCCAAACAAACCAAGCAATAAAAATGAGTTAAAAATAAACCAAGAATCCAAAAACTCCCAACCAGGCAGTGATCAGAGCCAATAAAGGGAAACATCCAATGGTAGTAAAACAATAATATCCATACAAACTGGTACGATTCAACAGTTTAATAACCAAGGTTAAGTGCTTTTGTTTCCTCACACTGGAAACTTCTTCAGAATAAAGTACATGCAATTATAAACATGATGATAATGAATATAGGGATGATAGGGCTTATTCCAAGTTTTTACCTAAGGGTAAGGAAAGTATTTCTAAAAACCATGGAACAACCAATAGGGGATTAGAATCACCAGAAAATGATTGTAATGAAGAGCTCAGAAATGGTAGGGTCCCTTAGAGAAACCCTCTGAGGAGATCCCAGAGAATTCAAAAGTTAACATCTTGGCCCTCCTATGCTCAAGTGACGCAAAAGTACCAAGCAACACTTAATCAGTTAATTAGTGGGAGGAGCTGAGAAACAGCATTGCTCTTTTATTTAGAAATATCTGTAGTTAGCTGAAGTGTTTGTGTGGTCTGCATTGCTCTGAATATCACTCATCTCTGTATTTAATTTTGATTTTAAGCTCTTTATTTAAGGTTTGATCACTTCTATTTTGTATCTTATTTTAGTATTACATTTGTTTTGTTTTAAGTTTTCTGTTATGTTGGAATTTTAAGAGTTCCCCCTCCCACCCAGTCCTTGTTGCACTCTTAAATCTGGTGGCTCTTGAGTTGCTGCCCCTACTATAAATATCATTTTGGACACTCCTCCCAGTCCCATCTCATCAGCTTATTCTACTGAGTGGAGAGAAATCATTTGGGAAGGCCCACCTCCTTAGTTTCTCAGTTTTGAATTATCATGTTTCATCCCTTTCCACTTAACCTAAAAAAAAAACTTGCACTTTATTCATCTGCTTTTACTGTATTTGTGTTTCATTCTACTTTATTATTAATTATTTTACTTTTGTTGCTTGTTCTTAGAAGTACGTAATTGCATTTATTCTGCTGCATTTATTACTGCTTGTTAGTAGCCTGATTAAATTGGAACTGTTATTCTAAGCCTTTTGGTGTAAGCATTGGACAGTTGTTTTAGATTAAGAAGGTTTGTGGTCTACACTCTTGTGGCAGGAGAGGTAGCCTATATCCTTCTAAGTTGGGAATTGCTGGTTGAAGCTTACTGTCTGTTATTCTAAAAGTGTCTTGGTTCTGGTTTAAGCACTTGGGCTTCAGGCCAGTTATTTTACATTAAGAAGGTTTGTGGTCTGCACTCTTGTGGGAGGAAAGTATAGATTCTGCCCTTCTGAGTTGGAAATTGCTGGTTGAAGGCTTATTGTGCCTGCTTATTTAAACTGTTTCTTTCTGAAATTGGTACACCTTGTTTGCTGTAGCATAGACTAGAGTTTGACCTACTAAATCTAGCTCTGTTTGTATAACTTGAGCACTAGTCCAGGCCATCTTTTTTTGGATAGGGTTCCCCTGCACTCTAGTGGCAGGAGAGTGCAGTTAGAACCTGTATGATTGAAGACTGCTGGACCAGGACTCAGTTTTTGAGCTTTTTTATTGGTTAATTGGTTAATTTGTTTAAATCAGTTTGCTCCTGTTTGCTACTGTTATATTTAAGTGACTATCTGTTCTCCTGTGTTAAATCGAACTAAACAGAGTTTAAATATCTTTAGCATGGTCTGGTTACAGGTTTTGCTGTATCCAGATCTGTTTGTGTGATTCCTGTGTTTCCTGCTACACCGTCTTTTGTTGGCCAGGGCCTGCTTGCACTTAGTGGAAGTAAGTGAACTGGCTGGGACTGGTTTGGCATAGGATGTTGAGCTAAGAGCTCTGGGACAAGAGTTGATTGGTCAATTCCAGTGTTTCTATTTTACTTTCATTTTTGCTGTATTTAAACCCAGCATATGCATGGGTTTGTGCTTGTTTGCCTGTTGTGTGCCACTACTGTGCTGTTTGAACCCTTTGCAAGGTATCTCAGTTGCATTTTTTCCATTACCAGCACTCTTGTGTAAGTGAGGCCCTCGCCTGCAGCTACTGTATTGATGTTATCCAGCCCTACTCACACCTATAGGTACTCTCCTCAGACAGTACCCACTCTAATATCCTTGATCTCTCTTCCACATATTCTGATAATCATGGATGGACAATTTCCTATGGTTTCTCCTGCTAGTCTGGTCGATATGGGCATCCTGAAACAATGTAGCAACTGCCTTATGTACACAGACAACCCTACTACTACCACCTAGGAACACAATATGCGAGAGATGCAATCACATTAAGAACCTAGAATCCTTACTGTCTCAGTCACAAGCCAGTACATCTTGCACTGAGAAGGTTGTCTGCACAAACACTATGAACACCACACCTCTAACACCACCACATCTGTGCAACACACTCCTACATATGTGGGGTTCTCAACAAAAACATACCTAAACAAAAGAGACCTCTGAAGCATAAACACACATGCACATCACAACCCATAGCACCAGGCATCACACATAGTACACGCGTCTGTGTCTCACAGCCTTTAAGGCCCAGCCACAAACCCAACATACTAGTCATAGGAGACTCTATCGTGAGACACACAGATGTTCCTCTCACCAGGCTAGACAATGAGAAAGTCACAGTAAGTTGCTTTTCAGGTGCTAAAATCCACCATATCACTCACACACTCAAGTCTCCTAACAACAGGTATTGTTATGACTTTGTCATATTCCATGTTGGTGTGAATGACTTGAGATGTACCTCTCTGGACTATATGAAGAGAGACATGATTGAGCTCGCTGAATATGTGTCCCAGGCAGGTATGTCGCTAGCCTTAAGCAGCATCCTACCATCATCCAGAATGATGCCTCAATACAAACAGAAAATGATTGACTTTAACAATTGGCTTATTTTCTGGTGTCATTCCAAGGGGATCCAGTACATGACAGCCTGGGAGGACGTGAGTGACAGACCATGATGCTTTGCCAGAGATGGTCTTCATCTGCCTCCCATTGGCTTCTGGCTTCTAGCAAAAGCTCTTGCCTCCCCCATAGTGCCGTTTTAGGCAAAGTCATGAGCACAAAATTACCAACATGAAAAATTCTTCTAAACGAAAGTTAAAGGTCATGCTGCTAAACACTAGGAGTCTTAGCATGAAACTGCACTCATTGCAAGCATTCCTTGTCCCGGAGGATGCTGACATTTGTACAGTCGCTGAAACCTGGTTCAAAGCTGTGGAGAGCACCCCAGCCTTACCAAGTTACTCATCCTATCATATTTTCAGACCCCAAATGGAGGGCTACAAAGCCTAAGGAGGTGAAGTTTCAATATTTATCAAAGACATACACACCTCCAGGCTGATCATACAGTATGACACAGAGGAGACACTCCAAGTGCATATAGTTGATGACAAAACACCTATTCAAATCATAGCTAGCTACAGACCCCCAACCATGACTTAGGACGCCCACTACACCTATCTGGACTTACTTGAATCCATCAAGAATTAACCTTCTACCCTGATCGTGGGTGACTAACTACCCAACCACAGAGTAGAAGACATATTCTAGTCCAAAAACGAATGCTCAGAGATTCCTCAACTTTGTCAATGCCAGCGCATTGGATCAGCTGGTCGACACCCCTACTAGAGGTGAAAATATCCTGGACCTGGTCCTAACCAACATGAGTAGCCACTGTAGCACCCCTACAGTGTCATCTTCCTTGGTAAGATCTGACCATAAAGCGATCACTTTTGAAGTCACCATCTCCCCTGACCCTCCCCCCTTGTCAGGGTCAAATGAAAAAACTTTTCCAAAGCTGACTACAATCTCCTCAGAGCAGGTATAAGCAGCTTCACAACCACTGTCTGTTCAGTTGGAACTATCAGTAATGTCCAAGCCTACACCAAAAAACTAAATGAGCACCTACATAGCTGTATGGACTCAGTATGGACTCAGCAATACCTGAAAGGACCAAATCATCTTCCACAAGGAAGAGTAAACCTGTCTGGTGGACAGCAGCAATTAACAAACTCTATAATAAAAGGAAAAAATTGCTGCCCAGGACCAAGAAGGAGCAGGTGCCAAGTTGGAAACAATCTCTCCTTTGTCTGAACAAGCAAATAAGGTCATTAGTGAAATCCTCTACGGCTAACTTTGAGTCCAAATTGGCCACATCCACTAAGGACAGTCATAAGGCCTTCTTCACATATGTCCGCAATCTCAAAGGTAACACCCAAATCAGCCCTAAATTAATGGTCAATAACACCACATACACAAACATCATAGATATAGCCAAATTGCTGGCAGACAGTTTCAGTGAAACCTTCACCCTCCCCATCTCCCATCAGTAAACCAAGACATCCGCAGCACCTGCCCCCCACCCTCATCACCAGGGAGCAGGTCCTTAATGCCCTCTCAAAGGTAAAAAAATACAGTCTCCTTGGGACTCGATAACATCCCTGGCTGTATCCTACATGAACACAGGGATGAGCTCTCAGCTCCATTAGACACCCTATTCAACCAAAGCCTGAGCACCGGCTTCGTCCCAGCTGAATGGAGACCAGCAACTGCCATCCCTCTACACAAAGGTGGAGCATCGACTCACCCAGGCAATTATAGGCCCATCAGCCTAATTAGCCTGATATGCAAGGTCATGGAACGCATTATCATGGACCTTATAAACAAGGACATTAGCAAGCTCCAAACGCTTGACCACACGCAGTTTGGTTTTGTCAAAGGGAGATCATGCCTGTTAACCTTGGCTGACTTCTTAAAAACAGTCACCAAAGCCATGAACGAGGGGAAGATAGTGCACACCACCTACCTTGATCTACCCAAAACCTTTGACACTATTCCCTACTAGGGCATAATAGATAAACTCTCCCAGCTAGGCATCAACCCGTATGTTACCAGATGAGTAGCTAACTGGCTCACTGATAGAATGCACTCAGTCAAAGTAGGGGAAGCCACCTCTAGTAGTAGACCTGTAATGAGTGGTGTACCTCAAGGATTAGTCTTGGGGCCTCTACTGTTTGGGATATACTTTTCCAAGGTGCAAGCCAAAACCAGTAATCTGTGGCTGACTAAGTTTGCAGATGAGTGCAAGCTGGGCATGGTCTTAAATTCTCCTAGTGATGGGAACATCCTCCAAGAGGGCCTTATCCAAACTAATGACTGGTGCCAGAAGCATGACCTCAAACTGAATGCCAAGAAATGCATCATTATCCTCTTTGGGGAAAATGGTATTCCCCACTAATTATCACATTAATAACAACATACTAAGCACGCAATCAATTGTGAGGGACTTGGGCACCCAGGTTGATAGCAACCTCACTTTTGACCACCATGTTGCCTCCATTGTACAGAAGGCTTTCTTCATGGCCCACCTCATAAATAAGGGTACTTCATCCAGGAACAAGGAGGTCATAACATCTCTGTACTCCTCCCTTATCAGACCCATTATTGAGTACAATGCCCACTTTGGCATGTACCTTGCCAAGCACATGCAGCAGTTGGAGAGACCACAGATGTTCCTGACTAGGAAAATCCAGGGTCTCAAACACCTATCCTGTACAGATAGGCTAAAAACCCTGTCTCTCTACTCAGTCTCATATAGACTGCTCAGAGGTGACCTGTGTCTGGAATACAAGGCCATCTCAGACCCAGCCTTGATGGAGTTGCTGCATATCTGTAAGACAAACTCCACTCAAGCAGCCCACACACAAAGCCTTAACCTGGTCTGTGACATTAATAGAACTTGTTGGCAGGATAGATTTATGTCCCAGAGACTCCTCCATCTGTGGAATACACTGTCTCTCCATGTCAAGCAGAGTACCTCTCTAGCCTTCTTTAAGAGGAACCTGTACAACTAGATGGAAAACAGAAAATACACCCCTGGAATTCCACCTCTGTTCCTGCTGGACAGGGGAAACAGGTGCTGACTCTGAGCGAGCACGGGCAAAATTCTTGGCTAGGCTTATAAGGGCCTCCGGCCAATAGCCTAGTATCATCCTATAAACCTATGACTGCAATCATCACACCCCAATTCCAACAGGGGTCAGAGTGGCAGGAGGAGGGTACCCTAATTGAAATAACAAGTGATCAAAATGAAGGGAATGTAAACCATGGAAATATACAGAAGATTAGATGTGTGTACACTTGTGACAGCTTTCATTAGCTATAGTAATTTGGATTTAAATAGTGCACCTTGAGATTATTTCAAAAAGGGTTTACATATGTCCCTGCAAGGAAGGGTAATTTGCCCGATGTATTACTAGATATTAAGATGTTTACCAGGAAATTAAATTTGGAGGAATTATTTAGTGAATTACCATCTAACATTTCCTCTAGAAGTTTTACTAGAAAAAAGAAGTTATGTTTTACCATAATGTTCCATCTGTGTTGTTGATCTTTATTCATTCATTACTGATGGTTTATCGGGTCTGTCCTCGGAACCGAGCCGGCCAAATATCAAGTTCACTTCAGCCAAAAACTCTCGAGCCAAGGTCCTACCCAGAATGCTCTGCTCCCTGTTACCTCAGATTGAGTTTGCAAGTTGATAGATAAAAGTAGAGGCTACCTCTAGTCATAACATACCTAGGAGTATATGAGATCAATCAGGAACCTCTGGACGGGGGGCGGAGGGTGGGAAGTAATGAATGAACGAAGATCAACAACACAGATGGAATGCTATGGTAAGACATAACTTCTTTATCTGATGTTGTTAATCTCCGTTAATTCCTTACTGATGGGAGAGAGTCCCCAGCTACCTGTATCCCTGGGTTGCCCTCATGGAAGGACATTCCTGAGCACCATGGAGGCAAAGGCAGCTCTACCTCTAGAGGCCAAGTCCAATTTGTAATTAAGAATAAAGGTATGAGGTTTGGCCCAAGTTGCAACTGAGCAAATATCATTGAGGGAAGCCTTAGCATGGAAAGCTGCTGAAGTTGCCATAGACCTTATAGAATGCGCTTTCACTCTGTGAGGCAAAGTGATGTTGTTTTTGTTGTAGATAAAGGTAATACAATTTCTCAACCATGAAGCCAGTGTAACTTTTGAGACAGGATGACCTTGTCTTGGTCCAGAAAAAGCCAGGAATAGTTGGTCTGATTTACGGGTAGATTTTGTTCTGTCCAGATAAAATCATATTTGCCTATGAACATCCAAGGAGTGCAGGCAATACTCTCCCTTATTAGAGTGGTTAGGAAAGAACACTGGAAGGTCAACAGATTGGTTGATAGACTGCTCTGACACCACTTTTGGTAAAAAGGTAGAATTAGTTCTCAGTGATACGCTATCCTTATGGAAGATAAGATAGGGAGGTTTGATGCATAAGGTTTAAAGTTCTGACAAGCATCTGGCTGATGTGATTGCAATCAGAAACAAAGTTTTCCAAGAGAGGTATTTTACATCACATGAAGATGCAGGTTCAAAGGGGGGAGCTGTTAGAGCTTGCAGAACCAAGGCCATATCCCAAGGTTGTACTGGTTCTCTAAAGGGAGGTTTTAAGTGGAGAACCCCCTTCAAGAAATTTTACATAGTCTATGTGACATAAGGGAAGCATCCTGAAAACCAATGTGGAAATTTGAGATTGCAGCTAAATGCACATGAATAGTAGAGGCAGACACCCCAGAGTGGGTAGGATGTGATAAGTAATCCAAAACCACCAAAACTGGGGCTGACAAGGGGTCTAATTGTTTATTCACTGCCCATAAAAAAAACTTTTTAATTTATTAAGATAGATTAGTCTGGTGGATGATTTATGAGATGCAATAAGAATACTGCACACAGGGGACGATAGGTTTTCACGTCTGGCAATCATTGGAAGTGGAGAAACCAAGCTGTCAGTTTCAGGGTTGTTAGATTGGGGTGAGTCAGACCCTGCTGATGGGAGATCAACATTGGGGATGGACTGAGGATCCACGGTTAATCTAGCAGATGAGGCCAGAGGAAGGGAAACCAGACTTGTCAAGGCCAATATGGAGCAATGAGGATCACTTTGCTCTTCAACTGTCATGCTTTCTTCAGAAATTGGGAGATGAGGGGAAGAGGAGGATAAGCATAAAGTAGACCCGAGGACCAAGAGTGGACTAGAGCATCTCTCAGTGACTGTCCCCGAGGGGGAAATAGGGCAAAATAGTTGCTGCACTTGTAGTTGGTTGGGGAGTCAAATAGGTCACAGCAAGGCTGGGCCCAGCGGTTGAAAATTCTTGCCGCTATCATAGGATTGCGGGACCACTCGTGAGGTTGCAGAATGCACCTGCTCAATTTGTCTGCTATCACACTGGAGCTCTCGGGAATGTGCATTGCAATTAGAAAGCGGTCGGAAGCTATCTCCCATTGCCATATTCTCAAGGCCTCTCGGCATAATGGGTAAGATCTGGGGCCCCCTTGTTTATTGATGTACCAGACCATTGACATGTTGTCTGATTGGATTGCAATAGTCCCTGATGGAAGGATGGAATGAAATGCTTGCAATGCTAGCACCACCGCCCTCATTTCCAGGACATTGATATGCAAAAGGGCCTCTGTCTCTGACCAGGTGCCTTGGACTGAGTTTCCCTGACATAGCCCCCCCACCCCATCAGGGATGTGTCCATGGTCACTGTGGCTATCGGTTGATGGGGGTTGAAGGGGCAAGGCCATTGTTGGGGATTTCGAGACATCCACCAGAGTAAATCTTGCTTGCATCTCTGAGTTAAACTTATCTGAAAAGACAAAGGATGTTGTAGAGGGTACCACTGAGTGAGAAGTAGCCACTGAAGGAGCCACATGTGGAATCTGGCTAGAGGAACAATGGTGATCGAGGCTGCCATTGACCCCAAGAGTTGGAGTATAGATCGAGCGGGAGATTTGTGGTGACAGAGCAGCAATTGAACCTGTTGCCTTATTCTTTGAAGTCTGTAGATGCTTGGTGGGGGCAGTGAGGAGCCAGTCGTCTAGATATGGAAACACCTGGAATCCTTGAAGTCGCAAGTGAGCGATAACCACTGCCATGCATTTGATGAACAGTCGGGTGGCTGTACAGAGACCAAAAGACAGAGCTCGAAATTGGTAGTGACTGGCTCCTATGCAGAAGTAGAGGTATCTTCTTGAGTGTTTGTCCATTTTTATGTGGTAATATGCATCTTGAAGATCTACAGAGCACATCCAATTGTCTTCTTTCAGAAGAGGAAGGATAGACTGAACCATGACCTTCCAGAATTTCTCTGTTTTTACAAATTTGTTCAGTGTGCTGAGATTCAGAATTGGTCTCCAGTCCCCTGTCTTTTTTGGCACTAAAAAGAACATTGAGTAAAAAACAGATCCTATCTGGTCTGGGGGGACCATCTGGATGACTCTTTTATGTAGCAGCTTTTGGATTTCATGTGCTGCTGCTTCCCTTTGACTGGGTGGAGCATCGGGTAATACTCTGGATGAGATTGGGCAAAGATGGAAGGGGATGTGATAGCCTCTGGATATTACCCATTGTACCCTTGAGTCAGTGGTTATATTTTGCCAGGCAGTGGGGTAAAAGGAAAAGTGACCCGGACCACATCCAGAGGTGAGCAGTCTGGCAACACATCTGGAGCACTGATAGGGTTGGCCAGAGAAGGAATCTCTGGAACCCCAGTTTCCTGGACCTCCTCTGCCCCAAAAGGGGCATCTTCCATTGGAGTTACCCCTCTGCCTCTAGGGGAGAACTCGACATGTGCATCCCGGAAAGAGCCCTGTGATTTCCTGTGCCACATCTTCCTGTTCCTCTGATTTCTGGAGTAGATTTGTTGAGGAGTGCAGTGTCTGACACCAACTGCAGACAGGGTCTTGCCATCTTGTTCGCACCTTGCCAGTGTATCTTTCACTTTAGGGCCAAACAAAGAAGTGGCTTCAATGGGGGCATTCATAAAGGAAGCCTTAAAGGAGTCTGTGAAGTCACAAAGATGCATCCAGGCATGTTGTCTGGTGACTATACCCATGCCTGCCACTCTAGCCACCCCTTCCATTGCATGAGAAATAAGACACATGGAAGAGTTGGAAATGGACTCTAGGGTGGCTATCTGAGAAGCCACATTATCCTGGACCTCATCAGAAACAGCTCCTGTCAAGGTTTCAGAGAGCTGGTTCCAAGATCCCTCTGAAGCCTGGTAAAGTGTGCCAAATAGTTCAAAGACCTTACGGCGAAGGTCGATGAAGCAAACACACATTTCCCTAGTCTGTCTATCGCTCGGGACTCCTTATTAGGTGGATGAACTGTTTGGCTCTCTTCTGTCATATACTTCTTAGTTGCAGCTGACACCACCATAGCATCTACTGGAAGACCTCATGACCAATGTGGGTGCTCAGCTGGGGGGCGATAATATTTTTTCCGGTCTCTTGGTATCTCTTTCAGGGTGTCAGGAGCCTTCCATGCGTGCTGGACGATGAGTTGGACGAGCTCATCGGCCAGCGGGGTGACCCAGGAGGTAGAGAGAAGGGCACGAAAAGCCTGCAGGAATATGGATTCCTCAGAGGAAGGTTTAGAGGACTTCCAGTCACCCCTCTGTCTAAGGATCTCGAGGATGTCACCAAAGGACACCTCATCAGAGGGTGACCGTGGGGACCCTTCCCCATCATCAAAATCCGTATCTTCGGTCAACAACTCCTCAATGGCATCCATATGCTTCCTCTTGCACGTCGCTTTGTGGGGTACTTCCTCAGTGGGAGGTTCTGGGGAAGACTGCAAAGAGGGGGTTTCCTGAGGAGGAGAAACCTGAGGCCCTTGTCCCTAGTGTCTGGTGGTTGTGGCTTGTGACAGTTGCGGCACAGAGGGGGGAGAGGACTCTGACATGTGGGGTTTGCCAGCAGAAGCACGTGCCCCCTCTCCATGGCCTGTTAGACCAGCCCACCAAAGGAGGGATGGGAGCCCAGAATAGAGCACAACAACTTCGGAACCAGGGTCACACCCTGCCCCGATGAGCCCACCCCCAGACCAGGAGTCTCAAGAGGACCGTCAACCATGAAAGAGAGAGGACCCCTGGAGGGTGTTATAGAAAAATCGGCATGAAACCAGGAATGCCCTCCCACATGGTACAGCCACTGGCCTGAGAAGAGCCTGATGCCCAGTGCACTGAGGGCCACAAGGACAACTCCGGTTCTATAGTGAGATCCACTATTGGAGTCAGAGGAAGGGAAGCTGCTGTCGGAGTAATAGGCTTCAAAACTTGGGTAGAAGTCAAAGGAAGAGTGTACATTGGAGTTTCAGGAGATATACGTTCACCTGAAGGAGGGAACGTGGACTTCGATGGGTGAGAGAGACCTCTGGCCGTAAGCAACTGGTCAACAAGACGCAACACATCTTGCTCAGAGAGACTCTGGGTCGACCTCATGGAGAAAGCTGATGGCAATTCTGGCCTTTCTAGAAAAGGACTATATTGATTACCAGCAAATGGATCCAAGGAAGGAGAATACTTGGCATACAAAGCCATGTCCAACCCAGAATTGATAGACATGCTCCACCGAAAGAAAACCAATCCCACAAGCCACACGCTCCAGAGATCTAAACCTCACCACAACAATAAATAGGATATGCTGGAGGGATAGATTCCTGTCCAAGAGACTTTGCATGCTCTGGAACAAGATTCCAATCTACATTAGGTAGAGCTCCTTGCTAACCCTCTTCAAGAGAAACCTTGATGAGTGAATGGGAAACAGAAAGTATATCCCAGGGATCACTTCAATGGCTCTGCTGGACAGAGGCACAGGGAACTAATCTAAGGGGGTGCCGAAAGCCAACACATTCTGGCTAGGCTTATAAATGCCTTCAGGCAGATAGCCTAGTACCTACCTATGAACCTATGGCCTGTGCTAATTCAAGAGATGCAGAGCCTGGAACCGAGGATGTCTGCACCAAAGAAAACAGTGTGGAAGTAGTCTGCGCTGAGGATGTCAGCACCATAGTAGTTGAAGGTGTCTGTACTGTAAAGGCAAAAGTCTGCCCAAATGGGAATGGTGTCATCGAGGAAAGTGTCTGCACCGGTAATAAAGACGGTGCCGAGGAGGACTGCACCGAAGAACATGGTGCCGCAAATGTCTGCGCCGTGGAATACAGAAAAGTCATACTCGGAGCCGAAGGGGATTGTACCAATGGTGCTGAAGGGGACTTTACCTGCATGGATAGTGCCGGTAAGGGCTGTGATGAAACTGTCAGAGCTGTAGTTGACTGCCCCAGGAACTCCGGTGCTGGTGTCGATAAGGAAGACATGGCTGGAACCAGAATCATTTGGGGCAGTGCCAAGCCTGGAGCCGACAGGGTCACAGGTGGCAGTGCTGAAGTAGTAATCAATTTTACCTTCTTATGAGTCGACTCCCTACAATCTCCAGACAGAGAAGAAGGGAGCGACCTCGATGATGAAGAGGAAGAATGCCTCTTACAGGGTTTAACAGGAGGCGGTGAGCCCTCTGACCCAGAAATAGCCTCAGAGAAAGGAGATTTGAGAAGACCTTTCAACATTAATTTATTCTTCCTCTCGTTAAGAGTCCTGGTTGAAAAATTTTTACAAATCCCACATGGGGGAGCCACAGTAAGGTGAGAGACATTCAGACAGTAGACACAAGTCATGGCCATTGGAAAGCGGTAACTTATGGCCAAAATCCTTACACTGCTTGAAACCAACACTACTTTTCTTATCCAATATAATGATGTGGAGAAGAACAGTACCAAAAGGAAGAGGAAAATCTACACAAAAGATTAAGAAGAGAAAAGGAAGGATTACCAACGATGGTAATGAAGAATTACCTCAAAGGTAAGAAAAAGGGTAATAAAGAGAAAAGACTAAAGGGAGAGAGTCTAAAGTATATGATAGGGTAGGAAAATATTAGTAGAAACTATTTGAAAATATTTAGAGTAAGAACAATGTATAAAACTTTCAAAAAATTAGACACTTAGCTGAGAGAGTGGCTTGACATGGCTGCACAGAAAAGCGGCAAATGAGATCTGAGGTAACAAGGAGCAGGGCAGTCTGGGTAGGGTCTTGGCTCAAGAGTTTTTGGCTGATGTGAGCTGGATATTTGGCTGGCTTGGTTCCAAGGATGGAAACGATAACCCATCAGTAAGGAATGAATGAAGATTAACAATATCAGATCAGTACCTTTAACACACCCCTTCACCCTGTTTTGAGTAACTTTTAAGCTTTAGTGGAAAACGATATAAAAAGCTTTTTTAAGGCCAAAAGATGGTACAACAGCAATTTGATGCAGGACAAAATAAATATTTTGTATGATCTGAGTAGGAATAGAGATTTTAAAATTATGAAACCTGATAAGGAGGTGGAGTGGTTATTATGGAACAGTGGACTTATTCAGCCAAGATGCTAGAGATACTGAATACTGAAGGTAGATACTCTCAGGTGTCTCATAATGAGATTGGTTTAGCATATAAAAAGATTGCTATGATTTTGGAAGATAACTTATTACAGGGAGCCATCGATAAAAACTTTATGACTATTTGATGGTTCAATAACCTTGTACTCCTGGGATATTTGGTATCCCTAATGGTCACAAGGAAGTGTGCACACCCCTCTGAGGCCTACTTTTGTGTCAGATGGTTCCAAGACTCATCCTTTAGCTATTCTTACACACATAGGTTCATAGGTAGGTACTAGGCTGTCGGCCCTGGGGCCTATACAAGCCCAGCCAAAAAGGTACCCTGGCTTTTGCTACCCAAGAAAATTATTTTCCTGTGCCACTGTTGAGCAGAGCCACAGAGGTGATCCCCAGGGTGAATTTCCTATTTCCCACCCAATCATCAAGATTTTTCTTGAAGAGTACTAATGAAGAGCTTTGTTTGATATAGCTAAGTAGTTTATTCCAGAGTATGGGAAGTCTCTGGGACAGGAATCTATCCCTCCGGCATGTTCTGTTTATTGTGGTGACAAGGTTTAGGTCCCTAGAGCATGTAGCTCGGAGGGATTGGGATTTCTTTAAGTGGAGCATGTCCAACAGCTCTGGGTTTGACATAGCTTTGTATGTTAGGCAGAGATCACCTCTGAGTAGGCGATATGCGACTGAGTAAAGTTGGAGTTTTTTGAGACGGTCTGCATAGGGCATCTGTTTGAGGCCATTAATCCTCTTTGTGAGGTATTTCTGTGGCCTTTCCAGTTGTTGTAGATGTCTTGTGAGGTACATACCAAAAGGGGCATTGTACTCTATAATGGGTCTAATGAGTGATGAGTAGAGTGGAACAATGACCTCTTTTTTTCTGGATGAGAAACCTGACTACTGTGGCGATATGACTATCAAAGGAGAGACTACTGTCCACCTGTGTCCCAAGGTCTCTTATCACACTTTCGGTGTTAAGTATACTACCACCTATGTTGTAGTTCATGGGTACAGAGTTTTTACCAAAGGGGATGACAATGCACTTTTTGGCATTGAACTTGACACCAGGCATCTGTCTCAGTGAGGCCCTTTTGTAGGATGTCCACATCATTAGGAGTTTTGATTATGGCTCCTAGTTTGCAGTCATCTGTGAACTTCGTTAGCTAAACCCATTTCATAAAACCATTTCACAGCTTATATGAACACACTTTGGTTATTTATTGGGACCTTTTTGATTAAAAATGAGAAAATTAGTTTTTGATCCTAATTTTAGCTTTGTTACTACTGACATTAAAGATTTTTTTTTTGTAATTCCCCATAGTATAAGACTATAGTGGTTTGAGGGAATTTTGCCAGAATTTGATTTTTTGTCCCACAGAGATTTCAGATTAAACATGGAAAACATGGAATTGATTTTGAAAAATAATTTCATTTATTTTCAGGGTGAATCCTACAAGCAGTTGAATGGGGTGGCTATGGGCATCTTTGCAAACATTATTTTACTTTACTGGGAACAAAATTTTGTATTCAGTTCTGAGTACTACAAGTATATAAAAGTACATTACCACTTTCTGGATGTTATTTTTATGGTATGGAATGGCCTCTTGAACATCATTGAACCTTTTATGAATTATATCAACAGGTCTACAGACTTTTTAACTTTTAGTCATAATGGAGGCACATTGGAGATTCATTTTTTTGATGTAAAAAAAAATTAAAGACATTACCAACAAAAATATATATATAGATTGTTTAGGAAGGAACATTTTTCTAACTCCAATTTGCATTACAACAGTAACCATCCCTATTTTCAAAAGAAGAACATTGCAAAACGTCTGATGGTGTAAGCTGCTCGCATGACCACACAAAGGGAAGATTTAATAAATGAGTTAAATTTTATTGAAAGTTTGTTTATAGCTAGAGGGTATCCTAAAGTACTTATTGACCCTTTGAAAGAGGAGATTTTACAGGGATGGGGAACAAAGTATATTCCTTTAATGAAATCAATGCAATATGATTTAAATAGTACAACCCATAATTTTAGTAGATGAGAACAAGTAGATTCTGGTGTGTTATGTAAAAAGGAATACTATTGTGTTTTAAAGTGCAATCAGAACACAAAACTAGTTAAGAAAACCATTACTAAGTACTGGAACCTTCTTGCCACTATGCCAAACAGTTTCAAGGTGTTTACTGAACCACTGAAATTTAGTTTTAAAAGAGGTCCTAACCTCAAGAACATTTTTGAACATGAGTGGTTACCTTTCCAGGATAGGCCCAGAAAAGGGACTTTTAAGTGTGGAATGTGTCCATAATGTCCCTTTATTGCAAACGTTATAGAGTTGTATTTACCTAATTTGAAATTTGTATTGTCAACAACTTGATATTACAACTGTCTTTCAAAAGGAGTGATATATTTGGCCTATTGTTTATGTTGTTATTCATATTACAAAGGCAAGACTGAGCATTGTTTAAAACAGAGGATTTATGAGCACCTATATGAAATTAATAGGTAAAAAAGAAACAAATGCTTTATTTAGGCATACTTGTAAATACAACCAAGCCAACTTTAAGTTATGGATCTTGGAACAGGTCAAACCCCATGAGAGGGGGGGGACTGGGAAACTAGATTGGAGTACAAGGAACTTATCTGGCAATTACATTTGGATGCCTGTACTAGTCCCAGTTTAAATGATAATTTTTCCATTGTTCCTGCATTGAAAATTAGAGCTTTAAAGTATTAATGGCAATTTTTTTGTTTTAAATTACATTTTTAAAATACATCATCAATTATTTACTAGTCCTATTTTATATGCTTCCAAGTTAGTGTAAATTTAAATTGTTTAAACAGTTGTTTAAACAATTGTCTAGATACAGTTTCCATGATCATTCTGTCTTTAGATTGGCTAATTATTTTATTGTGGAACCAATGTGAGCAATTTCATTGATTTAAAAGGTTTACAATTGTATGCACTTTATTCTGAAGAAGTTTCCAGTGTGAGTAAATGAAAGCACTTAATCTTGTTGTTAAACTGTTGAATCATAACAGTTTGTGTAGATATTACTGTTTTACTACCATTGGGTGTTTCCTTCATTGGTCCTGATCACTGCTGGGCTGGCCGTTTTTGGATCATTTGTGAATTATGTTCACATTTCTGTATAGGTAAAACAGTAAGGGCACTGAAATTTAGAATTAGGATTATCTATATACTGTAATGAACAGTGACATGATTAATGCCTTAACACAACACTTTAAGAAGGACTACAAGCATGGTAAATTTAATTTTTTTTGTTTTAGTTAGTGTAAAAATTTAAGTGAAGTAATCAGTATTAAACCAGAGTTATAGAACAAGAAATTAAGATGATTGTTGTTTGAATATCACCTGACTTTTCAGGTATTTAAACGTACTTTACAATGACAATGCTACATCTGATGAAGTCCAGAGTCTGGATGAAAGTGCTTATTCTATTTTGAATTAAAGGTGTTGTCTCTATGTGGCACATGCATTATTTATTTATTTATGTATTGTGCATGTGCATATGTGTGTGTGTGTGTATGTGTGTGCGTATCTTCAATATATATGTGAGGTCCAGATTTTCCCTGTTCACTGTTCAAATTCAGTGCCCCTATATATTTTTCTATCTATGATACACACTCAAAGTATCAAAACTTTGAACACCAGTAATACACTCAGAACTGCTTGAAAAACAAAGATTCAAATAAAACAAAATTTACACAAATAAAACAAGGTTTACACACCCTGCTAATTATATATACCAACTCCTGGATCCCAGTACAGTGGGGAAAGGGTAGATTCCCCAATCCTCAATTCCCAATCTGCTGTGATCTTGTACTGATAAAAAGCTGGTATGTACAATCAGATGATTTTCAATCAGCTATACCAGCTTTTTTCACTACAAAATGTTGATTTCACAATGGGTTGTAGTGAACCTACATAGATAGATAGGTAGATAGACAGATATCTAGATGCACACATAGACAGATATATAGACAGACAGATTGATAGATGTAAATACACATATAAATACAAAAATAGTAAGCTAAACATTTATATACATTTCAGTATATATTATTATAGCATATAACAGGTACAGTACTTACTATGGAACTCTGGTCTTTGATCCTGTAAAACCCATCTATTCATCTGATGCCTCCTCCACCTCTGCAGATCATCTTACTTGTGGGATTATTGATCTTCAGAGTAGGGGATCTCAGTCAATAAGGAGAGGGGATGTCCCCACCTCTTTGAGGTGTCTGTTTACTTCCATTTTCCACCAGCAGTGGCCTGTTTCATTTTCCACAAATATGACTCCTACAGCAGGTAGAAGAGCATTCTGGGTCTCTTTATCAGACCAGCTTAAGGTATGAAGTATCAAGTTCAGGATGAGATGTATAAGTCTGAGGCAAGGAGTACTAGGATACAAACCACATATTTTAGGGTGTGACATCACTTTTCCCAGCTCATACACCCATATAGGGTTGTTACTTATAGAACTGTTAACAACTGAAAAGTTTTGTATAGTAACAGAGCATTTGTCAGGACAGTCCAAACATCCATGCACTGTAAAGGAGTGTTTTTATTTTTTTTTTTAGAAATGAGTGTTAACATTTGTGGAATATGATATTTTTCCTGTGTTTTACATGTTTTTTTAAGGATGTTGACATATAGTGAAACTGTTCCTTGTAAAAGTAACAGGGATGTCACAAAACAATTTCTGGATGAAATTCTGAGGAATGCTTCATTTGTAAAGGTGTGAAAGTTGTATGATGTGATGCAGCTTATCTGTGGTAGGGACTATGCAGGTGAAAAAAGAGCAGTTAGTATCACAGCAGCCTGAGATGGTGAAGTCAACCACAGACAATCTTATAAACGCATACATGACATAAATAAGCTATAGTATGCTGGAGGTCGATTAAGTTGTGAGTGACAGTTATGCACATGCCTGAGCAGATTGCAGCAAACCCACAGCAAGCCAAATGCAGTTACATCTATCAGTGTGAATAAACATATACTCTGTAATGTGATTCATCAAGCTTAGTATGGCAGAGGCTCATTTGTTTAAGAATGTATCAGATCAGCCCCAGCTTATTGCAACCTGCTTAAGGCTGCCATTTTAAGCATTGCTGGGCTCTATGCTTCTACAAAAGTCAATGTGAAAAACAAGCAAACTAAAAAAAGTTTTTTAAAAGCAAGGATACCAAGAAATTATTAAGAAACAGAAGTTAGTATAATTTAGTGTGACCCATTCAACATTAGTGTGTATTTACTAGTAAGACCTGACATTTTATGATCTATCTTTTATTACACATGAAATGTTCAGAAGTGTGCAAAGTGCCATTTTTACTGTCAAGTGGTTTGCTGCAGACAATAGTGTCTGACAGTGGGCATGCCAGGACAATATTACAGGCCATCTTCATTAAAATAATGAGTGACATACATGATCAATTATTTAATACACTTGTACCACACCCTCACATCAAGCTCTTATAGGCATACATTTAACTAGAGCTTCAGAGGATTGCACAACACAGGCACCTGTTCCAAATAAAAGTCAAACCCAAAACTCAATTAATGCTTCACTGTGCTTGTGATATTTTCTTTAATTATGCAGTGACATGCAGGACCCATACCTGCTTGAAGTTACATACATGTGAGGAAGGTGTAATTCTTGACTAACATGCTGCAGCAGAAGGGAGCAAGACTCTGAGGACATATGGGAAACTTAATTTTGGAAAAGGGGGGCCAAAACAGGCAGAGAGAGCTAAGGCATGGAATAAAGTAGTGGCTGAAATCCATGCTGTAGGCAGAAGGAACCACACCTTGACACAGTGTAGGAAAAGGGCAAATGACAGGATATGATGTGCCAGGACAGAAGCTAGGCAGAATGTAACTGCTCATAGCTGCAACAGTAGTGGGCTTTCCACACTCCAACCTTTTACACTGGATGAGGAGTGCCTTGTCATTATAAGGGGTGATGACTTTGATGAAGATGAGGATGCTACAGGAATTATCTGAGACAGTATGGACACCAGTACTTTCAGACCCCTGCAACAACCACAGTCAGGCAAAATGGAAGGTTAAGGGTGCTTTTACTAAATTATGTAGAGATGTATTTGTTGTGGCATCTACGTACATATAACTATTACATGATTCATCACTAGGTACTCCATCAATGTCAAATGTTGGGAAAACTGTACAGACAATGATTGGTAAGTGGGGCCATCATTGCTTTATGTAAAAATCATTTACCTGTCACAGGTCACATTAACCACATCTTGACATATTTCTTCACAGGGTCAACACTAGAAACAATCACATCCTGTGCTGTACCACAGTAGACTGATGTTAACAGCAGAATGGTTGTCAATGATGATGCCATAACTTTCATACTCAAGAGAGAGCCTAGGGACAATGGCAAACAGTTCCAATGTGTACTGGCACAGACCCCCTATACCATAGCAAATGGATAATTTCTTAGGTTGTGACATGGGATGTCACACTCCGCACAATGAGAATATGTCATTACAGTTAAGGGAACACCACACAGCTCAACATTTGTTTCTCCTGCACTGCCTAAACCCCTTGAAGAAGAGATTATCCTTTTGGTAACAGCAGTAGTGCATGCTGTTGCACCTGTACAGACACATGCCAGGCAAAGATATTTATTAAATTTAGCTCCAGAAACATAGAAAACATTACCTGCCCAGCATCAGATGTGCCATGACTTACTCCAGGCACAGGCTACTACCACTGAGAGTCAGATAGAGATGATTAGAGTGCAGCAGAGAATATATAAGGAATTTCACCAGTACATGGGAATGGTGGAGGACAGGGACCATTCCGTAATGATTCTTATGGGCATGGCGGTTGTACACACACCATCCATGTCAGCCTCCATGCGCACATGAGCAAAGACATACATAGGCTCATAGGTGTTTACTAGGCTAATAACCACAAGGGCCTTTTTAAACCTAGCCATGCACCCCAAATCTCTGACAAGTTCTGTACCCTTGATAAGTGTAAGCAGGGGCTTGGGAGGTGAAATACTTACAAGCATGGTCCTGGAAGATGAACCGTTTATAGGCTGCCTGTGTCCATTAGAGACATAGGTGCCAAACCAGGGATGACTTTCCTGTTCGCCATTCAACTGTCTGAGTTACACTTGAATTGGGTTAAGGAGGAACTCTATTTCACATGGATGGGGAACCTGTTCCAGAGAAGTGGTAGTCTCTGGGATACATACCTCTCTCTCCATCATGTCCTATTTATATTACAGGCAAGGTTTAAATCTTTAGAATGGGTAATTTTGGTACTGTTTATTTGTGGATATGCAGGAGGTCCATTAGAGTGAGGTCTGACAATGATTTGTATGCCAAGCATAGATCTTCCCCTCAACAGCCTGTAGGAGACAGAATACAGGGATAGGGCTTTGAGGCAGTCTGCAAAGGACATGTTACTTACACTCTGTTTTCTTTTAGTGAGGAACCTTTGTGGATATTCTAGTTGTTGGATATTCTTGGTTAAATATATACCAAAAGGGGCATTGTACTCGATGATAGGTCTGATGAATGCCAAATACAGTGGAATAATGACCTACTTGGAACTAGATGCCATACTTTTGTTTATAAGAGGCACAACATAAAATGATTTTCTCAGTACTGTAGACACATGATGGTCAAAGACTAGATTACTGTCTATGTGTGTCCCAAAGTCGCTGACTACTGGATTAACTCGTAGGGGTCTGTTGTCAATATGATAGTTACCAGGGGTGGATGACTTCCCAAAGGAAACTATTATGCATTTCTTGGCATTTAGTTTTAGTCTGTGGCTCTGACACCAGTTGATTGTCTATATTAGCCCTTCCTGGAGAATATTTGTGCCAGTGGGCAATTCAATGACAGCTCCTAATTTGCAATCATCTGCAAATATAGTCAGCTAGAGACCACTGACACTGGCCTTGACTTCAGAGAAGTAAATGCCAAAAAGGCGCAGTCACAGGGCCAGTCCCTAAGGGACTCTGCTTGTGAGTGGCCTCTTTGAAGAGGTGGACTCCCCAATTCTAACTTCCTGGGTTCTGTCTGTGACCAGGTGACATAGGAGTTTGTACCTAACCTCTTAAGTTTGTCAACAATGCCCGAGTGGGGTATTGTGTCAAAGTAGGCAGTGTGAATCATCTTTCCTCATTCACTGCTTTGGTGATCCTCTCAAAGAAGTCCACCAGGTTGAGGAGGCATGACCTGCCTTTGATGAAACCAAACTGGGTTGGGTCCAGTATCTGGAGGTGTCCTATGTCATTATTGATCATTTCCATGATAATCTTTTTCATGGGTTTATATATGAGACTAGTGAGACTTATGGGTTTGTAGTTTCCACGGTCTGTAGATGCCCCACCTTGTGTAGAGGGATGATTGTTGCTTTTCTTCATTCATGAGGCACAAAGCTTGTTTGGAGGTTACAGTTACATAGCAATTCCAGAGGGCCTGTTAGGTCATGTTTCATGTGATTTAGAAGGTATCCAGGGATATTGTCTGGGCCCATTGATGCAGTGTGTTCTCTGTCTTAGAGAGTGCATTAAGGACCTGTTGCCTAGTGACAGTATGGGGAGTTATATTTGATGCTATTTCCTGAGGGAAAGGTGAGGGGGAGAGAGGGTTAAAGCTGGAGCTGAATTTGTCAGCCAGTAGCTTTGCTATATCTTCTGGCTCAGCGTAGGGGGTTTCATTTACAATGACCTCTGCACACAATTGTGTATTGCCTTGGAGGTTGCAGACATAGCTAAAGAATGCCTTGTCATTGTCCTTGGCCTGGGAGGCCAAATTTACCTAAAATTTGGCTTTGTTAGACTTTATTTGTCCTCTGGGTTTTTTGTTTAGTTTGATGAGAGTACTTTTATCCTGCTGGGTGCTGTACCTCCTAATTTTTGCTATGATTTGCTTCCTCCTGTTTTACAGCCTAATGATATTGTGATTCCACCAGGGTGGCTTGTTTCTGAGTTAATTCTGTACTTCTTCCTGGTGGGTGCAGCTGCCTCACTGTCCCTTATTTGTGAGAACCAGATTCAGCATGGTTGCACTCCTAGTTGGTGTATTGACAATCTGGTTGGGGGAGTTTGTGTATACAAAATACAGAAATCTCTGTGCCTGTATGTTTGGTGTCATATATGATTCCTAATTAATAGCAGAGTAATTAAAGTCACCCACAATGGGAACACAGCTGGGCATGGAAGAGTGACTATCCATTTCTGTGACGGATGAGTACCTTGGACACCATGTGTATCTCAGGAAAGTGCTGCAGGCATTCATGTGAACTCCCTAAAGAATAAGGCACCCAGACCTTTTCAGACTTCCAGAATATATAATAGAACCTTTCAGTCAACACCTATGCCCCTCAGCATTATTAGGTCACTGTCAAGAGATTGCCTTGCATCCAGTAGTTCCCATAATTGGAGCAGCCTTCCAACTATAAATGAAATGTAGAGCATCAGTAACACAGATAGTACTCGCCCATATGACTTGTATCTAAAAACAGTAAACAGATAATAACAGAGAAAAATATAAAACACAGACTTTGTTTTTTCAAGGCAACTATGTTTTTCTTTGCACAGCTACATTCATCATACTCTGACACTGCATTAAAACATTCACAGTACACCCCTAAACATGTTTCATAACACCTACTCTTCTACACTTTAGTCAAATCTGCCAGTATAACTAGCACTTGTGTCACTGATCCATCGACGATGTACAAATGTTGACTGCTAATACATTATGAAAAAAATCAGAAGTGTAGGTGGTTCAACTGAGCCTGTACTAAGAACCAGAATCCCACCCCACATCTCTTCGAGTGAAGAGCAAAAAAAAAAAAAAAGGGCTTTCCTTCTAATTTCTTCTTCTTTTAAACTGTAGCAAACTCTTTGTTACAAATGCAGCAAGCAGTGGTTACATTTTATACCCCACCTGCAGGGAGCCCAACTGCTCTCATGTTTTAGTTTTAAAAAAAAGTAATTTCTTCTTTTTAAACTGTAGCAAACTGCTTGCTACAAATGTAATAACAGTTGCTACAGTTTACACCCTGCCTGTTCTATGGTGCTCATATTTAAATTTTAAAAAATTCTTCTGTTTAAACTGTACCAAACTGGTTGTTACAAATGTAGCAAACAGTTGCTACAGTTATACCTTGCCTGCACAAAGCTGTACAATGCTCAAGTTTTAATTAAAAAACAGATTTTTTTTTTACTTTTAAACAACATCAACTGTAGTTGTTTCAGAATGCAAAACTAAAATTTTCATTTAGGATGAAATAGCATTTGTCCTGCAATAGAAAAAAATCCATTTTTCACATTTTAGGAATCTCAAAAACATAATGTCAAAGAAAATGTTTTGAAAAGTGGTAAACTGACTGCTTTTTTCAAATTAAATTCCAACTATGAAATTGTCAGTACATGTGTCCCAGATGTTCTGCATATTCCTCATAGACCGTACTTTGTGAATTA
Source organism: Protopterus annectens (assembly GCF_019279795.1). NCBI lineage: Eukaryota > Metazoa > Chordata > Ceratodontiformes > Protopteridae > Protopterus > Protopterus annectens. The sequence goes on from NC_056725.1 coordinate 1,759,422,340, forward strand.
TGGTACCATCATTGTGCAAGTCATTATTAAAAGGTAAGTTGTGTTACATCACTTTTTAGATCAGAACTATGCAAGGAATATTCATTTCACAAGGTGGGATCCGATAGACTGCAATAGAAAAACTTCACCCTAAATATCAAGAGTAAGGCAAATAATGGCCATTTTTTAAAATGTCCACAGAAAAGTATTATATTGCAAACATGGAACAGAGCAAGTCATGTGAGTGTAAGCAGCACACCAGTGACACTTAAGCAAACAAGTGTATAACTATAAAATATTCTCCCTCCAGACAGTTTAATTAGGCATTATTACATTAAATACCTATTGGTTCTCAACAACTAGGATGTTGTGTGACTTACAACTCAAAATGGGGAAGTATATTGAGCAGTCTGCTATGAATGCCTATATAAAGGAATTCAGTGCTAGCTGGGGAGGAACATATAGAAGAAGCAGATGTCTCAACTGTCCCTGATTTTGCAGAACATCCTTGATTCTGCCGTATAATTCTGCCCTGTTCCTCATATTTTTTTTCCAGGTAAATCACTGAGGATTACAGTCAACTAATAATGCCAGACATTAAAATTTCATATGTGTGAACATTCAGAAAATGCAAATTGATGAAAAACCTGTTGTGCTATTAACTGTTAATTGAATTACAGTAATATTTCAAAATTGTCACTGATTTTGAGCCCTTGCCAATCACTCCATTATTTTGGGCTTTTTATAAGTCGTTGAGCAAAAACATTAAGAAGCATGTGTGGAAGTCTCCACTAAGCTGAACAGACTAACAGATTTAGTGTTGAAAATACTGAAAGACACAGCCACAATTAAAGTGGAGAATCAACTCCACCATTAAAAATTAATAGAGTGAATTTCCAAAAATACTTTCTTTAAGTGACAGTGAATATACAAGAAAAACAGACCAGGAGTAACAACGTGGCCCTGCAGAAATAAGATGGCACCATGGCTCTGCTATCAGGAAAGGTAGATAAGGCAGGTGATAACCAGAGGAGAAATGATTTATGTCTTGCAGGATTACTAGATGTGGGTGGCACAGTGGTGTAACAGTTAGCATTGTCGCCTCACAGCAAGAAGTTCTCCAGTTCATTTCTTAGTTGGGGTGCTTTTGTGCGGAGTCTGCATGTCTTCCCTGCATTCACATGGGTTTCCTCCAGGCGTTATGGTTTCCACCCACATTCCGAAGATATGCAGTAGGTGGATTGGACATTTTAAATTGGTCCTAGGTGTGAGTGTATGCATGTGGATGTGTGTGTGGTGCACCTTTTGAGGACTGTTGGGCCTTGGGCTAGCAACCTGAGCCTGTAAAATCTGTAAATGCTACAGAAACAATGAGCACTGAAAGGTGCTCGTTGCCTGATGTGCCACATGGCATGTAAATGGAAAAGAGAGAGAGGATTACTAGATGTGGGCACAGAAAATATATGTGAGCTCTTGGAAAACCATCTTATAAAGGCCTTGAACTGAAGTCCTTCATAACCTATAATTACACAGACAGTGCACAAAGCACTGTGACCACCCCATACCAGTGGTTATTTCAAGATAAGTAATATTCAATCTCTATAACTGGGCTGAAATACAAAGATAAATCTCTACCCAGACAGAGAAGGAAACCCATTCATTATGGTTAGGCACAAGGCTTGTCTATTTCAGGAATTTTGCCACACATTAAAAGGAGAAGGGAGTTCTCTCACATAATGGCCTAATGGTTAAGGTGTTTGCCTTACAAACACGAGGTACAGGGTTTGAGTCTCACAAGGCATAATTGGCTAGGCTTAAAATGGCTTGCAAGGGCATTTAGCTTAGTACTAACCTATAAGGACTCGCTCCCACAAAATCTCTATTGACACCTTTTAAGTATCCAGCTGAATGGTGCTTTGATAATAGAGGAAACAAGTAACCTTTGTTACTCTAAATGAATCTCAGATTTATTTTTTTTTTGCTGGACTTACTGCCTTAATGAAGCATTAAGAGAAGCCCATAACAGAAGTACTGCAGAAAATGTGAATGTGGACAGATTAAAAAAAGCCCTGGCAAAATGTTCAGCAGTCCCTGCAAATATAGATAATCCACTCCTATGTAGTCCAATCTTGATGGGCTCCATGGCTAGCCAGGATAGCAACAATGAGCAAAGTCCAAGCAAGGCAGTAGCCAAATAATTTTTCCCAACAGCTAGAGAACCAGGGATAAAAAAAAAACAGCCAAAAGGAATCAACTTCTGGCAGGCTGGGGTGGCCAGGAAGTTATAGGCAATGATGCAATGAATGATTCCATTCCCCAAGGCAGTTTGGCTATTGTCAGGGAGGGGGGCATAGTGTCACCCATGATGCTAAGGGAAGCGGGGATTGAAAAGTGAATTGGCCTGGTCAAAAATAAAGTCATGTCAAAAAATATGCAGCAAGGCAAATGATGTATTACTTAAACCTATAAACTTCTGTACAAGTTCAATTGCTTACATGTGACAGTGCAGCATGATAGTTAAGAGGCTCTGACAACCAGATGTCTCATGTATTTTTAGCGCTGCATTTCACAGAGCAGCTGACTGGGGAGATGGCTGGGGAGTTGAGCAGTATCTTAGATTGTGTGTGCAAATCAGGTTGGTAAATGCCATCAATACTGGATGGTTATCTGTGTGCAATAATTATTGGCTGTGTGACATAGACGGATGAAACCCTGACTATAACCCAGGTAACTAAGGTTGGATAAAAGAGTCCATTTCCAAAATATCTTTCTGGAGACAGCAGTAAATATACAAGGGATCACGCCTTGGCCCTACAAAAGCATTATGTACCATAGCTCTGTTATTACATAAGGTAGATGAATGATGGTACTGGAGGAGATGATGAGGGGAAGGAGAGGAGTGAAGAGGCAGTGTTCACTGACCTCTGTCTGGAGGGAAGGTTGTGGGATATGTGCTGGGGAAGCATGTAGCTACCATGTTGCCAATGGTACCAGCAAGCAAAGCAGTCTACACATCAGGCAAAAATATGGTGTGGACACTGATAAGGCATTGTGCTACTCTGGAGACGGCAATTAGCCTCAGGTTTCCCATTGTATACCCACATAGGTGGGATGTTCTCTTCATAGATCCACTGCCAGGAATTTTAAGCCTGGATCCATCAATGAGGGAAGAAGAATTAATAGCCACTGCCTACAATATGATAGTTTTTCCACAGAAAATTGACTCTTGCTCAAAGAAGAATGAATAGGCAAATTGAATGTCTAGGAAAGACAGTTGATGCTTAGCAGAGGACAGTCAGAAAGATAAAAAATAAATACAAAAAAAGTTTTGCTGTTAAAAAAATGAGACCCTAGCCTGGCTCTGTGGTACAGAGGAATGAAGTCCTGACTGTGAACCAGGTGACCAGGGTTTAATTAGGTCGCCAGCATCAGAGAGGTCAGATGAGGGGCAGAGGTGAAGGCTGTGTCCCATGTGCACTTCCAGGGGGTTGCATATGTTCATCTGGAGGCATGCAAGGCTAGTGCTATTTCCCTGGTGGAGAATAGAAAAAAAAACAGTACTCATACCGTGGACAGGGGCAAGGTTGCTTGATGGCAACACCCCTTATGGAAATATGGGTTGTCCCACCGCAGTCAGCCCATTGCATATACCTCCTTTGAACTTTGCCAAGTAAATGCAGGGATATGGATGAAACATTTGAAAAGTATCTATGTATCACTGTTGAATGTGTAAATTATAAACACTCCTGGTTGACACTTGTCCTGTTGATGGGGAAAGAATAGGTAGACTGGCTGGAAGGGGGCTGAACAGTGACAGGCAGTGGAAGGCAAAAAGACTAGGAAAAGAAAAAAAATACTTAGGTCATATGTCTGGAAGAAAGTAAAGACTGCTAGGAATCATGGATATATTCTGAGGTGAATATGGGAGGGATACTGTATGTACAGTTTAAACAACAAGTCAACATCAGGAGTATATTGTCTCATAAAGTCTTTAGGTTGAAGGATTTTTAACACGCCCACAAATCTGTAGATGTGTAGATAAGTAGGTGTTCTAGTAGATACACCACAGAGACCTCGAATGATAGGTAACATTTATAGTTACAATCATCTGTCCCAGTTTTTTGTAGACATTCTTAGTGCTATAACTTCACTAAATTCCTATAATGCCCAAATTTACTTAAGCATACCTCTGAAATATCAGGAATTTCACAGAATGTCCAGATTTTCTCCTAATATTTTTGGTCTGTCCCTCATAAAATTTGCAGTTTTCTGGTAAATCACTGAGGATTGTAGTTACTAAATAATGGCAGACATTTGAGTTTCAATCTTCATATCCTTCAGGAAATGTGTATGAATCTGAAACATGCTATTCTATCAACTTCCTTAGTTTATAACAGCAACATTTAAAACCTGTCCCTGATTTTGAGCCTTTGTCCCCCCCCCCCCCAATTATTTTTCACTTTGAACAGAATTGTTCTACTAAGAGGTTGAGAGCTATATACATAACAGGGAATGTTAATGTTACTTTAGATTACATTACTGATAGGTCAGTTCACATTCAGACAGGTATTTAAGTTCACAAAGACTAAAAAGCAAAAAAAAAAAATGCTGGCTTTAAATTTAAGTGGCATATGGAGATGCAACACCTGTCTGAGGGGGACCAATGTCTTTACAGCCCTGGACACCAGAAATGCCAGCAGACAAGATTACTGGCTAGTCTCTAGCCAGGTAGTGGATGCAGTGCAGCAGTCAGATGTAACATCCGCATAATTATCTGACCACGAAGCAGTGTGCCTACAATTTAGATTGCTCAAGAAGAGGGAAAGACCAAGCCATGGAGGATGGATCATTTAGTATTGTGTAGTGCTTATGTTTTAGATACTTGATTTTCTTGTTGATAAAATGTGGAGGTTCATTTAAATTGTGTCAAGTGTTTGGAGAGGTACATGCTAAAAGGGACATTATACTCAATGGCAAGTCTAATAAGTGCCAAATACAGTGGAATGGTCACATTTCTGGACTTAGATGCCATACCCTTACTAACAAGCTGCACAAGGAAAAAGAACTCTTTTTATAATAGTTGATGCATGGTGATGCATAGTGATCAAAGGACAGTTCACTATCTACATAGGTTAACTACAGGATTGAGTTTTAGGATTTTTAGGGGTGTGATAGTTTCAGGGGGCATTATACTTGCCAAAGGATAGTATTATATATTTTTTGGCATTTAGTTTTAATCCATAGTTTTGATACCAACTATTTGTATGGGAAAGTCCCTCTTGGTGGGACTCTTAGTGAGCCATAAGCTCTTAATATTGGCTTTGACCTCTGAGAAGTAAATGCCAAACAGGAGTACCCCAAGGACCAAGGTCTGTAGTACTTTTTTGGAGGAAACGGAGCTGCCAACCCTAGTTTCCTGGGTTCTGTTTGTAAGCCAATATGCATTGAGTTACACAGTGACATTTAGCTGGGTGAGTTTATTACCAATAGCTGAGTGTGGAATGGTGTCTAATACCTTGGTGAGATCTAGATATGTGGTGGGTACTGACTTTCCCTCATGCACTGCTTCAGTAATCTTCTGAAAGTCAAACAGGTTGAGAAAGTAGGATCTGCCCTTGACAAAAACAAACTGGCTTGGATCAAGGGTTTGTAAGTTACCTATGTCCTTGTTTATTAATACCATAATGATCCTTTCCATAGTCTTACAGATGAGACTCATCTGACCCTATTTTCAATGGTTAGGAATGCCTGTAATGTGTGGCCTGTAGCACTAACCATTACTATTTTATATGATTTTGATTGTTGTTGTAGCTGGTTATATGGTAATTTGAGGAGACTGATCTTGTCTATAAAAGGCACTATGGGGAAGAAAAAGTCTTAGTCATTATACAGAAGCCACAAGGACAGAGGTGCAGACCATACCTAGCAAAGCAGCAGGGGCTGCCAATCATCTTATCCCAGGTTGACATATATTGGATCCTCCAAGAATGACACCAGTGTTTATGCCAATAATTTTGTTTGTATTGTGGTATAATTCTTGGCAAAAGTAGGATAGTGCTAAATACTAGTTGCACTTCCTTTCCAGATGCATATTGAGAGAGGTCCAGCATGTCCAGCTTCATACGATATAAGGAGGTGAATCTCAAGTCATTCACTCCCATGTTTGCAGTGATCATGTCATGTGTGTATCTGGGATGAAAGGATTTGAGAGATTTAGTGGCATTATGTATCCTGGCGCCTGAGAGGCAACTAAATATTACCCTGTCGTTGCTAAGTCTAGTGAGTAGAATACTTGTGTATCTGAGCATGGAGTTACCTATAACTAGAACATTGCCAGATGAACTAGTTTGATCTTGCTGCATTAAATGCTTGTGTGCTAGTCATGTGACCTCTGTGAGTGTCTATATTTCCTACAATGTCAGATTGTGTTGTGCACTGGATGTGAGCTGTTAATGCTGGGTTGCATGCAGGAGGTACATTTGAAGGTTTAGACTGATGCCGAGTCTTCAGAGTCCTAGAAGGCTCAGATAAAGATTGGTTAATGGTATCAGCATAAGACAGCTTATTCTTTGCAGTCTGTTGATATTGCATAGGTGTGGGTGGAGGTCAGACAGAGATGAGCTCTCTGCATGTAGCTGGCTGACAGTAGGCCATGTCCCATTAAGTATTTCACCTCCTGCAGATACAGCCCATTGGATTTAGCAGGATTTCATTATCAGTGAATATGAGGCAGTTCATGCACTGTCTCCAGATTCCAAGTTCTATAAGGATAACAACAGAGGAGAGGTTTGTGTGTGGACTCTCCATGATGACCAATGCTGCTACATTTAAAGTAAGTGAGAATCTAAAGAGGGGCTGGTGAAGTATTCAGCTGTGAAAGTTTGTTGGACTGTATTTATGACTAGTGCAAGCTTATACTGCTCAGTGCATCCAGTACTCATGCTTCTCCTATCAGCCCAGCTAACAGAAACTTCACACAACTCAGCGCAAGCAGTTTAGGCAAAGTAGAAATGGAGAAGTAACTCATCAATGTTGTAAGAAGGTACTCGTTTTGTAGTATGATACTTGTGCATACCTCCAATGGAAATACTACTACCATGCTTTTGTGCTCATTGCAACACCACTCAGTAAATGCAACAGATAAAAGGAAAAGAACCAATGAAATGTTGGTGGAAATCTCAAGCACAAGTGTTGTAAGCCACCCAGAATCTGTAGTAAACAGTCAAACTGTTACTTAGATGATTCACGACTGATTCCAATATTGCTGCAACCCCTGGCCAAGCAGATTTTCTCAGGGCTGTGATTTAAATAGAACAAAACAGAAAATCTCAGAATGGCTATAGTGCAATCAGCAATATCAGGCAAGGCAATATTAGCTGAAAGGGACTTAAATAGTATAGAAGTAGTACAGCCAATGGAAAAAAAATCTCAAAATATCTAAGCATTATAAAATGGTAAACTGCTAGAATAGCTAGGTAACTTAAGTGCAGAGAAAAAAAGAAATGCAATGTTTTTTTTCTCTCTCTTTTCAGGTCCATCAACTCATTAAAAGATGAGGTAATGTAGCTAAGGTCTCTGCAGTATTTGCTCATCAATGTAGGGAGGCAGTCAAGCTGACACAGGAGAAATGGGCATCACCCCGGTTACTGTTTCATGCACAGATTTAGTTAAATGGTTGTCTGTTCCAGTAACAGGAAGGGACGGAGTCATTAAAATATTTCTAAAAATACTAAACTGAACTTAACAATTTCAGGGGAAAAGGATGGATTTATTTATGTTGTGTTATAGATGGTAGTGGTGTGGGTACCTGCTAGTTTCTTTGAATAAATGGTGTAAATTCCATATGACACCTGAAAGAGAATAGGAGACCTACCATGTTTCCCAATCACAGATGAAAATATTTTAGTGGTTCAGCATTTCAGTGGGGAAAATAAAACTGTGGTTAACACAAAGTGCCATGTTGTATATGCCATTAATTGTCAGTACACATTGTGGCTGTGCACAGCAATGAGTGATTAGCATGAAGCATTAGATTGCAAAAGACAAACCAAACTGCTTCCTCTAACATCTGTACTTTGTGCAAACAAGCAGATAGGAAAGAAGGCAAACCCGTTAGACACGGTTAAAATAAAAAAATGTCTTACTTTGTTATATTTCTTCCACTATTCTTGTCAAGTTCATTTTATTACATTTCGATTGTGCAAAAAATAAATAAATATATGGCCCAGTAAGTAGCAAAAATATACAAGGAAATCTTGCACTAGTTAACTGAGAAAAAAAATCAAGCTGAACAATTTCTAGAGCATTTAAAAAAAGAATGCAACTAGATAATCAAGTACAGTAACTGAATATAACAAAAAAATCCAGGTACAACTTAGGATAGATCCATTTTAAGTTGATGTGAGCTGCTCAAAGATGGTTTCCAGTCTGTGAATTTTTTGGGAGACAGCTTATATGCGTTGAAATACTTAGTTATATAAGAAGAAAATCTTGCTGAGGAAGCATCTTGCAGATTAGTTCACTGACTTGTTATGTAGAACTTTACTAAAGCAGTTAGTGCTATAAAAAATAACACATTATCTTAACTTGTAAAGTCCAAGCCAACATTTAAGATGCACTAATACCAGGAAAAATCACATACTAACAGAATATTAGAATAAAAATGATTGAAGTAGCAGCAAAACAGTTTTCTCTTAAGATGGACTTCAATAGCTGAAAGATTCCAAAATCACAATGTGAACATTGTCCAAAAACGCAAAGCTGTAGTAAACAAGATTAAATTCAGTTTCAGCAGGAATGTAAAACCTATAATACCCACACAAGAAAACACCTGTATAAATAAAATTATGTTACATAAGGCCACATTGATGGAACAACAAAACTTAAGCTCAAAACGACTACAGCAATAATGAACCCTCCCTGGACCCACCTCAGGCCTAGCTCATATCTATTATATCTAAGTATGGTTTGAATATATCCATAATAGATATAATCAGATATATAATATATACTAATAGATACTATAATACATACTATATTATAATACATAATAGATATAAGACATAATACAATGCAAAATGGGAATAATACTAATACATTAAAATAGCTATGACCAGAGTTATAAAACTATCAACAGTCAGTGATTCTCCACAAAAAGTACCACACTGAAAGAAGAAGCCTGCTCTAATCCCATAAACAAAATGTATACATAAAGGTCACTGAAATGCAAAACATAATATGAGATTGTGAGAACAATCAGATAGACAGAATGGGCTATAAGGGGAATTTCATTGTGTTTATTAACTAGGTAAGCTTATTAAACTATCAGCACCTAATATGTAGAGGCAACCTGCAAGAAAAGCATACAATAATAATGCAACAGCCATGGGAACAATATTACAGAGCTCAATAAAGCTTAGAACAAATTAAGAGGCAATGAAAACAATGCTTAGAAGTAATAAAAATAAAATAAAATTCCAAAAAATAATAAAATAAAAGAGTGAGTCACATGTCTGTTTATACAGTGAGTGAATATATGCATGCTTATGAATACAAGTGGAAGTGTACTGACAGTCAAATACATGATGATAGTTATAGGCAAATATCTACTTAAGTTAGACATCAATGGGATTTATATTACTGTATAACTACAACTGACACCAAGAATTACTGTTTTAGTACAGAAGTGAATGGGCTTATCCAATGATATCCAGTTAACAATATAAGAATGTGCTTCTTTCCCAAAGTGTAAGACTGGAAATAGTTAGGGAATAGTCATACATTTAAGTCTGAAGTAATTTACACATGGAGAATACTCTGCTTGGGTTGGGACACATGACTGAAAAACAAGAAAGCGTGGTGAGGGTGGGAATGTAGAAGAGAATTATCTGGAAAAAATAGCATGGGGAATATATGGTGCAGCAGGCTAGGTGTTGAATTACAATGCTTGAAAATCTAGGATTCAATCCTTTCAACTCTTACTGGGTGACCTTTAGAAATTCACTTAACTTTCTCATGGTTTTGGATCTTCAGAAATATCTGGAATAAGACTACTGGGACAGTCTGTAGTATGGCTACTAGGATAGTATCATAGTATACAAGTTTTAGTAGTGCATGATGACAAAGTCCAAAGAAAATAGAGGGAGGCCATGATGATGGTGAAAAGTTCTGTCATGACAGTCCTAGTCATGGACTTATCATATATGTGTATATAGTTTTAACGTGAATGATCTAGCTACAGTGCTTTGTATGTCATGCAGTACACCTTTACTTCCAGAAAAATCAGTTGGAGTATAGTCTTTATAGAAGTTATCCCACATCTTCTGGAAATATGTGTCATTTATTAAGCATTGTAATGTGCTGTTATGTTAGAGGGTGTTGAGATATTTGCCAGAACCAAAGAAATTTATCACTAGCGCAAAGAAATATAGATTTGTTAACACCTAAACTAAGTATACACTAGGCACAGATGATCTGTATTAAAGAACATCCCTATCACATATTTTGTGCTTTATAGTCACTCAGAAAGATAACACTAAGTATATGTAGTCTAGCCTTTGTGGTAACCATTTTGAATCCCCCTCAGTATTTAAAGTTGCAAGAAAATCAGTAGGAAAACTAAAAAATAGGAAGGTGTGAGTTTTACTTGTGTTGTCTGTTGACTCATAACAGTGTACACTTATTTTCAAATATTCAAAGAAACGTTATTGTCATTTAAGAAACACAAGTGCTACCTAAACAAAATTTTGAGTGTTAGCTCTTTTACAGGAGAAAACAAACACAAAAAAGACAGACATGATGGCTATTAAAGAATTAACAATAACTACAGTATAAAACTAAATAGCTAAGTAGCTGTCACACATGCTTGTACACTATTTATTACATTGGACAACACTGACTACTTGATAATTAACACATGAACAGAAAAGTACACTATACACAGAGGTGAGATTGGGTGATATTGCCATAAGGAAGTGACTAGAATTGCACTTAAATGAGAATACATTAATGTTAGTATGCAATAAATAAATAGAATTACTGTATGAAAAAAAGAAAAAGAATGAGAGGGTAACAATCTATTATAGTTTTGATCCATCCAGATTTATGTCTACATTAATGAGTCATATTCCAGTTGGATAAAACTGTTCATGAATCTGGAGGTCCTGAAGCGGATACTCCGTAAACGTCTACCAGAAGCAAGTTTAGTGAACCAACCATATGCTGGATGAGAAGTGTCACTCAGTATTTTGCTGGACCTCTTTTTACATCTCAGTTCAAAGAGATCCTATAAGGTAGGAAGACTAGTGCCCACAATCTTTTCTGCTGTTCTTATTATTCTTTGTAGCTTCCTCCTTTCAGCCATTCTGCTATCACTGAACCATACAGTGCAGTTGCTGTTGATAATGCTCTCAATAGCTCCTCTGTAGAAGGTAATTAGAGCACTCATAGAGAGCTTTGCTTTTCTCAGCCTTCTTAGGAAGTGTTATCGCTTGTGGGCTTTTTTAATTAGCTGGCCTGTGTTTGTACTCCAAGAAAGATCCTCTGATATATGTACCCCCAGAAACTTTGTAGTTTGGACTCTCTACACTTCTTCACCATTGATCTTGAGGGATAGGTGCGTCAGAGCTATTTCTGAAGTCAGTAATAATTTCTTTTGTTTTATTGACATTCAGGTCCAAATTGTTGTTATTGCACCATTCAGTCAGGGAGTTGACCTCATTCCTCTACCCACTCTTGTCATCACCACTTATGACTCCTACCACTGTGGTGTCATCTGCACATTTCATGATGTGGTTGTTGCTAGCAGTCGTGGATAAGGATTGTGAACAGAGGACTCAGCATACAGCCCTGGGGTACTCTGGTGTTGATTGTAATACTCCATGAAGTGTTGTTACCAGCACAGGTCTTTCTGTGATCTTCCAGTGAGGAAATTGAGGATCCAGTTGCACAGCCCTTTATTTATGGCAAGGTTGATTAGCATTTCTATAAGTTGCATTGGAATTACCATATTGATTGCTGAGCTGAACTCTATGAACAACAGCCTGGCATAGTTGTTCTTCTCTTCAAGACGCTCCAATGTGAGGTGAAGTGCCACTGAAATGGCATCAGCAGTTGATCTGTTTGCCTGGTAAGCAAACTGCAGTCTAGGTGTTAATGAATTTCAGGGATTTTCTTTTAAGAATCTCTGTGTCAGGTCTTAACAGAAGTATAATTCTTAGCGGAAATGTGCCTCAAAGGCAACTTCCTAGAATTCTTGTGCTTCTAGGAAATATGATGGAAAACTGGAGCATTTGGGTCCAAAAGTGCATGTTATTCCCCAGTGAAAGCAAACTAGTTCAAAATAGTCACTGTGTTGCATTCCTGCATTTAAGTCTTTTGCTTTTCTTGAAGAAGAAAAGGGTGAAACAGCACACAGACAGATAAATGTAATAATTATTCTAGCCGAATAATATGAGATTTATCAGACATTTATTCTTTGCAAGAGTGTAAATCCCTATGCAGGCTAAAGATGTATATACTACAGTTGAAATACAAAGCTAAAGACTTTGGATTTGGAAAGTGGCACAATTTCCTAGTAATATACAAAATTATTTATAATACAATAAGTGATTAATACAGCAGACTTTTAAGAAAAATAGACCTAGCCTTATTGAAATGTGTAGATATGTGAAAAGTACATGAAATTACTAGTACACAGCTCAAATAATTAAATCAAAAAAAGAATGTGTGTAAAATAAAAAAAGTTAAATAATAAAGCAATAGAAACAAAAAGGCAGCATATGTGGCAGAATTAATGTATGTGTAAAAAACAGCATTGCCAGAATCCAGATTTATTTATTTGTATTTAACTGAGTTAAAATTGTTTCGCATGGACATCTTTTTCAAACTCAGCCCAAGAAAATTGTCTGATTATATGACTTTATGAGAGTTAAACAGCAAGCAATTAGAGACTGAGGGAATCAAACCCTGGACTACAGAAAACAGCTCAATAACAGCTTACATTTTAATCATCTACACTAACCTCTGTATCAGAGGTTGGGAGGGTGGCCTAATGGTTAAGGTGTTTGCCTTACAAACACAAGGTGCAGGATTTGAGTCTCATAAGAGATAATTGGCTAGGCTTAAAATGGCTCACAATAGCAGTTAGCTTAGTATGAACCTATAAGATAGACAACAGAGAAAACATCATTTCATTTTAATTAAGGCTTGCAGTAGGGGTGGCTATAGGCAAGAATGCAAACATTATCCAGCATTTAATTAATTCTACAGAAACTGTGCTAGAAAAGGACATTTGGCTATCTGCCCTAGGGCAATTATAAGCCTAACCAGAGTGTATTTGGCTTCCGTCTCCCTGTTAGATTAGCCTACTGTGCCTCTGTAAAGTAGGTCACAGAAGGTACCCTTTTAAGATGAGTTTACTGTGCCTCTGTCTAGCAGGGACACAGAAGAGATCCCAGGGGTGAATCTGCGATTTCCCATCCACGCGTCCAGATTTCGCTTGAAGAGGGTCAGTGAGGGACTATGTCTAACATGAATTGGGATTCTATTCCAGAGTGAGGGGAACCTCTGGGAAATGAATCTGTCCCTCCAGCATGTCCTATTTATTTTTGTGCTGAGGTTTATGTCCCTGGAGCGTGTAGCTCTAAGGGACTTGGATTTTTTGAGGTGGAGCATGTCCATTAATTCTGGGTTTGACATGGCTTTGTATGTCAGGCATAGATCGCCTCTGAGTAGGCGGTAAGCACCTGAGTAGAGATGGAGTTTCTTTAGTCGAGCTGCATAGGACATCTGTTTGTAGCCCATGATCCTCTTGATGAAGTACTTTTGGGGTCTCTCCAGTTGCTGCAGGTGTCGAGTAAGGTACATCCCAAAAGGGGCATTGTATTCAATTATGGGCCTGATGAGTGATGAGTAGAGGGGCACAATGACCTCTCTTGATCTAGATGTGAACCCTTTTGTGATAAGGTGGGCTATATAGAAGGTCTTTCTAACCACTTTGGCAACGTGATTATCAAAGGAGAGATTACTATCTACGCTGGTCCCCAAATCTCTAATTACTTCTTCCGTACTTAATGGATTACCACCTATGTGGTAATTTGTGGGCACCTTGTTTTTCCCAAAGGGGATGACTATGCGCTTTTTAGCATTTAGCTTGAGGCCGTGGCTCTGGCACCAAGCATCCGTCTCTGTGAGACCCTTTTGGAGGATGTTTGTGTCAGCTGGAGATTCAATTATGGCCCCCAGTTTGCAGTCATCTGCGAACTTTGTCAGCCATAATCCCCCCGTGTTATCCTGAACCTCAGAGAAGTATATACAGAACAAGAGAGGTCCCAGAACTGAGTCCAGTGGGATGCCACATGTAACTGGTTTGGATTCAGACATGGCACCTGCGATTCTGACCATGTGGGTTTTATCTCTGAGCCAGTTTGCAACCCATCTTGTGATATAGGGGTTGATATTTAAGCTGGTAAGCTTATTTATGATGCCCGAGTGGGGTATTGTGTCAAAGGCTTTTGCAAGGTCCAGGTAGGCTGTGTGGACTACCCTGCCCTCATCTATGGCTTTGGTAACTGTTTCAAAGAAATCAACTAGGTTTAAGAGGCAAGATCTGCCCTTAACAAAGCCAAATTGGGTAGGGTCCAGTGTCTTTGTTTATGAGTTCCATGATAATACGCTCCATAGCTTTACAGGCCAGACTAGTCAAGCTTATGGGGTGATAGTTTCCTTGGTTCGTTGTGGCACCACCTTTGTGGAGTGGGACCACTGTAGCTGTACGCCATTCTTTGGGTACATATCCTGTAGTAAGGCTAAGTTTGAGCAGTGACTTAATGTGAGGGTTCAGTTCTTCTTGGACCTCGTGTAAGACACAACCTGTGATGCCGTCCGGTCCCATAGATGCTGTGTTTTTTGCTTTGGAGAGGGCAGCTTTCACCTGTGCATCTGTGATGTCAGGGAGGTTACATTCAGTTGGGATAGGCATTTTCTCCTTTGGGGGGGAAGAGGGGGAGAAGTTTGCACTGAATCTGTCTGCCAGGATGTTGGCTATGTCTGTAGGTTCGGTATATTTTGTACCATTATGCAACAATTCAGAGCATACCTGGGAGTTTCCACCCATGTTCCTGACATAACTAAAGAAGGCCTTGTGATTATCTTTAGTGTCTAGGGCAATTTTTCTTGTGAAGCTGGCCTTTGATGATTTTATGAGAGATCGAAGTTTCTTGCTAATACTGATCAGAGATGCCTTCCCTTTTTGGGATTTTGCTCTGTCATGTAGTAGCTTCCTCCTTCTGTTGTATAGCTTATTTATGGCCGGGGTCCACCAGACCAGTCTCCTGTTTTTGGAGGAGTGAGTCTTGGTTTTATTTGGGATAGCACGATCCATGCATTCCTGCAGGTGCTCATAGAATGCATTTGTAAAGGATTTTGCGGATTGGGCTGTATTATCCTCTGGCCCAGGGGCTTTGAAGTATTCCACCTCAGTCTTGAGAAGTGCAAAGTTGGCTTTTGAGAAATTCTTTACAGTGATTTCCTTGGCTGGGGGTGGGGATGGGATATGGATGTCCAGGGAAATTTGTTTATGGTCTGATCTTACTTACCAATGAGGGGTTTACCTCTGGTGTGGAACACAGAGTCCCCATGTTGGTGATGACCAAGTCCAATATGTTGTTCCC
The DNA here is from genome assembly GCF_019279795.1 of Protopterus annectens. NCBI lineage: Eukaryota > Metazoa > Chordata > Ceratodontiformes > Protopteridae > Protopterus > Protopterus annectens. The sequence goes on from NC_056725.1 coordinate 1,759,437,990, forward strand.
TCTTGTGGGAGTGGTGACCAGTTGTTCCATTGTGTTAGAGTTAATAAATTCAAGGAACTGTTGCGCGAGGGTGTTTGGGCTTGAGTAGTTTTCCCAGTCAATGCTTGGGTAGTTGACGTCACCCAATAACATAGTGTTTGGAGAGACCTTCATATTCTCCAGTGTTCTCAGGAATGCCAAGTGGGGTTCCTGTAATAGGGAGGGTGTTCTGTAGCAGGCTACAAAACTGAAAGGCAGTTTTGCCTGCTGTTAGTTGCACATGGATGGTTTCCGATGCTTCGTGTAGTGCCACTAACCTGGAGGTGTAGGTATCTTTGATGAATATAGATACTCCCCCTCCTTTTGTGCTTCAGTCCGAGTTTTGGGGCCAAAATGCATGGTATGAGTTATAACCTGGTAGTGCTGGGGTGCTCTCAGGAGCCTTGAACCAGGTTTCTGTTGCTGCACAGACATCGATTTTCTCCATACTGAGGAGAGCCTCAAGTTCGTGCATCTTGAGGTTTAGACTTCTGGCATTGAGTAGCATTACCTTTAGTTTTTTTATCCTTGGGTTGTCTATGGAGGTGGGTTTGTCCTTTGAGCCTTGCCTAAAAAAGGCACTATGGGGGTGGCAAGAGCCTTGGCCAGTATACGAAAGCCTAAGTGTGACAGGTGCAAGCCGTCCCTAGCGAAGCAACGTGGCTTGTCGAGCATGTCATCCCAGGCTGACAGACACTGGATCCCCTTTGAATGACACCAATACTTTAGCCAGTTGTTGAAACTGATCATTTTGTCTTTATACTGTGGCATCATTCTTGGTGAGGGCAAGATGCTACTCAAGGTCAGGGTCATACCAGCCTGGGCTACATGGTCAGAGAGCTTCTCTATGTCTCTTTCCATGTAGTCCAGGGAGGTACGTTTCAGGTCATTCACACCAGCATGGACAATGACGGAGTCATACATGGACTTGCTTTGGAGTGACCTGAGTGCTTGCGTTATGTGGCGGATCCTGGCACCTGACAGGCAGCTTACAGTGACCTTCTCCTTGTTCAGTCTGGTGAGCAGGATGTCAGTGTGCCGGACAATACAGTCCCCTATAACAAGTGTATTTGGTGTGTTGTTTGGCCTTAAGGGCTGTGACTGTGAGGCACACTGATTTTGTGAGATATGTGATTCGTGGGTATTGTTGAGGGGTGGCTGTTGCTTGGATATCTGCTTAGGAGGTCTTTGCTCCTTAGGCAGCTTTTTATTTAGAGCCTCCGAGTATGTTTTTGTGTGTTGGGTATGCAGATGCAATAGGTCTGTGTGAGACTGGATTTGTGGTGTGGGTGGTTACCTTTTCCTCCTGACTGACTGTGCCAGTCTTGGGTTGAGTGAGCTCTGCCTCCAGTTTGGCTGTGTAACTGCATCTCTCACATGTATTAGAGTTTGTTGGAAGGAGGAGAGGGTTGTCTGTGTACATAAGGCAATTGTTAAAACGTGTAATACCAAAAAAAGTGTTCTCAAAAGAATTTACATGTTGAACCATAACATCAAAATGCACTGTCTCTTGAAACTATTGAAGTGAAAATACTTGAGGCTTTTAAGTCTTAGAATGCATCCAAAGCACTGATTGAGGGGTGAAGCTTAAACCATTGGCAAGAAAACACTGAGAATGAATTAAATGAATGCAAAACGAAAACTTGAACCAGGTGTGTACTGGGGTACTTTTATATAGCTTAGGTGTAAAAGCTCTAAAGAGAGAGCTATGTGTATGTTGTTAAGTGAATGAGGTCATGAGGTATGCTATTATATCAGATCTCAGTGGTAAGTTTGGAAAGACATTTAAAGTACAGACCTCTACTTCAAATAATTGTCTTTAAAGAAGAAGATATTTCTTATATTTTGAATTGTGAGAAGGTACAAATCCTAAAACAAAGTCAAAGGGTAAAAAACAAAGACTTCATATGTAGAGAATCATCCAACCAATCACAAAGACATCTCATATACTGTGCAGTCACACTAAGGATACCCTGCATGACTATGCTGATTTATTTACAGGTCTATGAAGTTTGCCAAGAAAATACTACATACTGATAAAACCTGATGTTTTGTCAACAGCAGAAACTCCCAGAAAAATAATAGTCCCACTCAAATGTAAAGTAGAACAGAAAGTGAAGAAAATAGAAACCTCAGATTCTAGTAAGAAGTGCTTAAAGCAAATAGAATTGCTGAACAGTATAGTCATTTTTGCAAAATATAGAAAAGGCTCACATTGATATTGAGAAGCAACATTCAAATAAAATGATTCTGATAGCATTACTTGTTGCTTGCAATTGAAGTTGTCATAGGTTGTCAAATGACACAATTTTTTTCAGAACTTGATGCAAACCAGGGTTTTGTCAGATAAAAATAGCTCCAAATATATCTAAGCTTTGAACATTTAAAATGCCATTAGGATAAAGGACCCTTAGTCTACCATTTTGTCAGCACCACAGGTGTTAGAGAAGCAAATGTAAAATCTGAGTGACAAGTCTAAAATACATAGATCATATTCTGGCATCAGAGCAGAGTGGCTGAGGAAGCTTGATGTGATGGAAATGAAGTTGCTGAGATGAACAGTACAATGTGCACTGTGGGAAAGATAAATAAATAAGGACATCAGAGTGGAAGCCAAGTTAACTCCAATTGCAGAAAAGATCAAGGAGAACAGATTGCAGTGGTTCAGTCACTTGTGCAGGAAACCAGAAGGCAAATTGATAAAGCAAATTTGGAAGTGGCAGGAAGAAAGCAAGAGGGGACAAGAACATCTGGCCAAATGAATGAATTGCAAGAGAGAAGACCAGAAACAGTGGGCCATTACTGATTACAAAGGTAGAAGAGTGGCAGTACATTGAAAGAAATGGTAACAGTTGACATAACATCCTGATCTCATGTAAAAATGGGAAAAAGGGTTTAATGGTGATGATATTCTAACATCATAGAAGTATGAAACTTAATATAGAAAAAAAAAAGTCAGAGCAGTTTGAGCAAATGCCAAAGCCAGAAGGTAAGCAAGCATTATGACTATTTCAAGGAATGATTCGGTATCTTACAATTTACACCAGGGGTGTCCAACCCATGGCCCACAGGCCGCATGCAGCCCTGGACAGCTAGTAATGTGGCCCCAAAGGATTGTAAACTATACTTAACATTGTTATATGATCTGACCCGATTGCGCGGCAATTCAATACAGTATTTTATCTGGGGGAGCGTAGAATCTAGCAGGCACTAAGAGCCAGGACTGCTAAGTCAGCAGCCTGTCATGTACATGACATGGCTGCTGCATAGTCCTCTTACTCTCTCATTCTCTTCCTGTGCTCTAGTTGCAAGGGAAAGAGTGAGACCAAGTGAAGAGACAGAAATTAGGTTAGTCACTTCTCACAGGTTTAATTAATCATTTGTACCTGCATTACTGTGTGCTAGTATGACAGGTTTAACATTAACATAAAGTTTCTGAAACTCAAACACTGAAGTAAAATCAGAACTTTTAGTGAAATTGGGAACAGTTGCGACCAATGTTAACCACAGCAATACAACAAAATTTCTGCTTTGTAACCCACAGCACTCTTATACAACGTGACAGTGGTCCCTAACCACCAGGCCACAAAAAAAGAATAAACTTTTTATGTTGGTCATCTGACTGTGTGTGTGTATGTATACATATGAGTGTGTTTATGTTTCTGTCTGCGTGTGTGAGTTAATGCATGTATGAAAGCAGAACAGACTGTGTGTGCGAGAGAGATTGAGAGGGTGTGAGAGCGATCTTGTGTGAGTAAATGCGTGTATGAAAGCAAAGGAGATTATGTGTGTGAAAGATCGGCAGAAAGTGAGATGGATCTTGTCTGAGTGAATGTGTGTATAAAAGCAAAGAAGACTGTGTATGTGAGAGTGATCTTGTAAGAGTGAATGCATGTATGAAAGCAGAATGTGTGTGTGTGTGTGTGTGTGTGTGTGTGTGTGTGTGTGTGTGTGTGTGTGTGTGTGTGTGTGTGTGTGTGTTGTGTGTGTGTGTATGAGAGAGAGTGAACAGTAAGATCTATCGAGCCATTATTTTACACTCGCTAATGAGTGCTTTTGTTGTTTAGAGAGTGTAAATTAAACATAAATGAAACAAAAAAAATGTGTGTGTGTGTATGTGTATGAGTTTGTGGATGACATTTATTTTTTACCTAATGTCTTCTTGCAGGGTTAGTCAAGATACATTAGGATGGTTTGTCAATGTTTTGTTGTTGAAACAAACTCTACTCTTGCATGAGTTCAGTGTGTCTTGGTGAAGTAAAGTAAGGCCAAGTTCCTGGCAGGGATGTCGGGAGGCGTACGCACTGTACACACTTCAGTACAGTGTTTGTGTGGAGGGGTAGCAGAAGGCAGGCACTAGGATCCAGGTGAAACCGCTTAAGTGGTGTCTTCTCCTTTAAGGAAAGTCATTCACATGGTGCACGCATGCTAACATGCATTAAAACTATTTAGCACTCTCGTGCGTAATTTTTTATTTTCAAATAACTTTTTATCTCGCTCGCAATTTAAAACAGTTGTTCCGTTGAGAGAGAAGGTAAGTAAATTGTGTGTGTGCATGTGTGTGCGTGTGCGTGTGTTTTATGTGTCTATATCATCATGCTGTTAGTGTAAATACTTTATTCATTCAATTCTGTCCAACCTGATCCAGAAAATGTGGTAGTGAGCACAGACGGAGGACGTTATGATGTTTGTATGACCGAATGAGACATGCTGTTTATTGGGAGGAAGAGCCATCTGAAGTGAGACGGTGTACCTGGTTGTACAAGTGTGGCACTGACAGTAGGTTTGTTTCATACGTGGAAGATTTCAGTGAAAAATTAGAGGTATGTCATTGTTTGTTACTATGATGAGCTGTAGGAATCCTTATTGTGCATAATTACCTGTTTTGGGAAAAAACATTGGATTGCTGTGAGAACTGGTTCTTAAAACCATGACTACAGAAAATTTATGTTGAGTAATAGAAGACTGTTAGAAATAATTTTGTCATATGCCATAAAAACATATCTTGGTAGAAGACAGTTTTGGAGGAATTAGGAAAGTGTCATTAAGTAGTCATGCCTTTTTTATTTTTTTTTTTTGCAGTTTGTGTATTAGTTTGTAGAAATATGTAGTGTTGGAGAAAGAGTGTGGGATGTTTTGAGCAGCGGGAGAGTACAGAGTGGGGATGTTTGTGTTGTTGAGCAGTGGGAGAGTACAGAACGGGGGAGGCTGTGTAGTAATCTGTTGGGAGATGCAATTGTAGTTAGATACCTACTTTTCTGCTTGTTTTTTTGTTGTTTCATTATAAAATTATTACATTGTAGACAAGGACTTAAGTGCACTTGTAAAAGAAAACAACCCATAGCAAAAGTTTTTTTTTCATTTCCATGCATTGTACATAGTTTTTTTTATAACAATTGTCATTCAGTCCAATATGACATAAAAGCAGAGTATTGTATTAAGTTAGATGTATATACGGAAAAACAAAGTTTGAATGTTGATATTGTGTTAAAGACTGAAACCACTGTAGTGTTTCATGCATATGAGTGCAACAATTAGGTGTGAAATATAAATATATAAGTAGGTGTCAGTCATTCCCTATTGCAATATTATCATCTTACCATTTTTTTTTAATGATGCATAGGCAATTTATACTTCAAGGGCAACAGGCACTGAATTTGTAGATGAAATACCGAAATGTGCAGTTGTTTGCCAGTAGCAACCTCTTTATTAGTTACAGTTCTCTTTAATGCAGAATTATCTGCATGATTTTTTTACTTCTGTATAGATTGCGCTTATTGAGTAATATTGGTGGATTGTAATGACAAAAGTTTTAGTGGCTTTTTATGGTTGAAATTTTCTGAAGTGGGTAGTTTGTCATTATTGGTTCATATAGTTTGTTTCATTACTTAGTAGAAGAATTAAAGCGTCTTCTGTGTGAAGACATGCGTGACTGGGTGTAATTTCATTGAAGGTTGTGCATCAGAACTGGCAATTCGGCACGTAAAAATCTACTGCCAATCATTAGCGGACCGGAGTTCTGCTGTGGCGACCCCTAACCGGGAAAAGCCGAAAGACACAACAACAACAACAACTTAGTAGAAGAATGTTCATAACTACTAATTTCAAACGCCATTCTACCAAATGGTGCTGTATTATACAAGGAATGTAATTTAATAAATCAGGAAGGTGAATCAAAGAACACATGTGCATGGCCCTATATTTTGAAAACGGCTCAAAGGTAAAGTTAATCCTCCACTGGCTAAATGCATTTTCTTTTAATGTGGGTTTTCATGTCGTTTCAATGAATGTGAGTTTCAAGGGCAAAGAGGTTTACTGCTCATGCTAAGTCTGTTTTCATTGTGAGACCATATTGTTTGTTTAGCAAATGGCTATCAGTGTTTGTGTTATTTTATTTCAATATCTGTAATCATTGTAGAAGTAAATAAGAAAACAGGTTCTTTGTGTCTTTATTTAAAATATCCATGATAATTCTTTCCATGGCCTTCCATACAAGACTAGTCAGACTTATGGTCTGTAGTTATCCAGGTCAGTTGAAGGCCAAACCTTGTGCTGAGGACTGACTGTTGCAGTCCTCCATTCACTAAGCATGAAACCCGTTAGGAGGCTAATGCTGAACAGTGATTTTGGAGCGTTTGATAGCTCATATTTCATGCTTTCCAAGAGGTATCCCAGGATATTATCAGGGCTCATTGAGGTAGTATTCTTTGCCTTGGAGAGTGCATTGAAGACTCGTTTGCTAATGATAGCCAGAAGAGTTATGGTCGAGGGTATTTCCTGAGAAGTATCGAGGGGAAGAATGTAAGGTTTACTATTCCAAAAGGCTTAGTATGAGTGTAGGCCATAGGGGTGAATAGCCATTGCCATGTGACCCATGCGGGTGGAAGGCAGGTAGTTGTGGCTCGTAGCTTGGGTGTTACCTAGGGAGAGCACTATATGTTGTACCTACAGACCACAACACTGTGGAGCATGTGCTGCCTAGAGCCTACCAGTCCTTTAGTCAGCAGCACTACTGGAGCTCTAATGAGCCACTACAAGGGGTAGGAACTGCAAGGGGAAGAAGAGTAATCTGGGTGGGGCAAACTGATTGATCTACCCTAGTGTAAATAGAAAGATATTTTGTTTTTTGACTTAAGGAAGTACCTTTGGAATGAAATGTTCATGCTGCTTCTTCATGTAAGTAAGTGCTACCCTGGCATAGACTTGCCAGTGATCTGTTCAGAGATCAGCAATGTGAAGGGGCGTGGCTTGGTCAGCAGTGTTAATGTGGGTGTGGCTTGTTGAGGGGGCAGCAGTCTGGGAGATATGAGTACAAATTTGAAAATCCTGGCTACACCCCTGGTTCCTGGCTAAGTGATGTGAAAGAAGTACAGTAATGTAGCCATGGTCTTTTATTTTCATTATTTTAAACCTTATAATTAGGCATTCATTATTACATTTATTGCTTGAATGCACTTAGAGTGAAGCTAGGAGGTTGACTTTGGTTGCCCATGGCAGTGAAACAGTTAGCTATATCATATATTTTATATGAGGCCCAAGACAATTCCTCTTCACTCAGTGCAGCCCAGGCAAGCCAAAAGGTTGGACACCCCTGGTTTACATGTAATAGATATAAAATAACAATGCCTCTACGAAAGCTGTTACAGCAAGATGCTGGCTGTGACTTTGGCTGTGAACAGGAAAAGACTTGAAATGCAGGACAATCACTAGAACTGGTATACCAGTGGTAAATACAATTATGCCAGTAAGAATGTTATAAGAGCTGTCTGTGATATTACAACATAATAAAACAATTCAACATAAGAACATTTAAAGATGTACAAAACAGATATGCTCAGCTAGAAAGAGAAAAATGTTAACAATAGTGTATGGATGTGAGAAATAACTATGTGTATGATAAAGAAGTTCATATAAAAACAGACCACAACCTATTGCAAAATATATTCAAAACATCTTTGTACAAGGAACCTCTTAAAATGTAGAGAATAATACTTACAGTGTAAAACTATTATCTGAGAACAATATACAAACTACACAATGAACTATGCTTAGCAAATATGCTAAATAGAGCATGCGTACCAGAGAATCACAAAGAACTATGGAAAAAGAGCTATGGATTAATTGTGTAATATCATAGTTACCAGTGACAGAAGACAAAGTAAAAGAACTTGGGAGATGCGGTAATGCTGGCCCAAATGTGCAACAACTGAAAGCTATTACAGTGAAAGGCTTGGAAGAGCAAAAGTAAATAGTTAGGAAAGACATTCAGTGGTATTTTTTATCTGGGGGGGAAAATAAGCTGTGTCTAGGGCTTAAGCTCAAAGTTGACAAAACTCATTAGTATTTCATGGAAATATCTAATAACCCCTCAGGAGTTACCCAAAAGGCAGAAAATCATGAGAAAAGTTTTATAAGATGAAGGTAGAGTTAAATAAGTAAAATTGGGAGGAAATCATATGTATAGTGGAAAAAGCTATTGATTGGGAGTAGTTTTATGCATACGTTTATCAACTTGTAGAAGAACATGTTCTGTTAGCAACTGTTAAATCTACAAAATATGACTCCCTGGTGGAATAGAGAGCTTGATGAAGCTAGTAAAGGAATTGGGTACTTTAGGAAAAAGTATAGGAGACAGTCTAATGCTAGTAATAAGAGAAGATATAAAATAGCTAGGAAAAATTTTGAGGGGAAAACTTGTTTGTCATACTGTAGATAATATAAAAATCTGTTTTAAAGATTTCACGCAATATAAGTGTGATAAATCTAGTTATAATATTATGTTGAATGGCAGGTTATTTACTGACACTAAGGTTTTGGCAAATTTATTTTAAATATTATAGTTATATCTTAAGTAGATAATCCTGATAATGATTTAGTTTCTTTTAATATTAATGTTTTGTGCCCCAGTTTGTTTATTAATACAACTGTAGAAAATTTAATAAGATTAAACCATGCTCACCTGCAGGTCCAGATGGGATAAAGCAGCATTCCCCAAATAACAGGCCATGGACTAGTACCAGGCCATGGTACCAGGCCGTACAGTAAGAATAAAAAACTTTATATTGGGTACCTGACTGTTCAGAAAAAAGTGTATGTGTGTATGTATGTGTTTATGTTTCTGTCTATTTGTGTGAGTGAATACGTGTATGAAAGCAGAAGAGACTGTGTGTGAGAGATCGAGAGAGAGTGTGAGCGATCTTGTGCAAATGAATGTGTGCATGAAAGCAGAATGTGTGAAAGCAGGTGTGTGTGTGTGTGTGTGTGTGTGTGTGTGTGTGTGTGTGTGTGTGTGTGTGTGGTACAGAGTGAAAAGGGAGATCAATCAAGCTGATATTTTACACTCACTAAGCAGCACTTTTGCTGTTTAGAGTGTGTAAAATGAAAATAAAACAGAAAAAAGTGTGTGAGTGTGTGTGTGTGTGTATGTGTGCATGTTTCTGTCTGCAAGTGTGAGCGAATGTGTGCACAAAAGCAGAAGAGTGTGTGTGTGTGTGTGTGTGTGTGTGTGTGTGTGTGTGTGTGTGTGTGTGTGTGTGTGTGTCAGAGAGAGAGACAGAGACAGAGAGTGAAGAGTGAGAGCGATTCCTGGCAGCAGCAAGCAGCATCAGTACATATTAGTAAGGCATATGTATATATACATATATATATATATATATATATATATATATATATATACATATATATGTGTGTGTGATAGCTGGGGTGGGATAATCCTAGAGGTCTAAATAAGTGTGATAAGTTCATACAGAGCAAGGAAACAGACAGAATTTGTAAAGGCAAATGTACACTTACACAAGGTGTGAATAAAGGGAGATAAGTAACCCCAGGCATCCGATGTTATTCCAGGTAGAGCAGCATAAATTGAAAGAAGGATGTGTCAAAAATGCAAAAGAGAAAGAGAAAAAGAAACACAGGAGGGGAGAAATAAGACAGAAAATCACTGCTAGTTTGAACTACCAGGGGTGAAGGGAACACTTTAAGAAATTGGGACAGAGACCTTATATGAAAAAAAAAAAACAAATGGGAGGAGAGGGGGATTATAATGAGCAATTATCAATTAAAATAAAACTAGTAGTGCAAGTAAAGCAAGAAAAGGACACAATGATGCTAAAAAAGATGGAAAGGATAAAAGGACCATGTTGAATGAAACTGGCAGAAAAGCAATGATGAAAACAAGGGAAATATAAGGAGAAGGAAAGAAGTAGGTGGGATCAAGGGTAAATGGCTTCAAAAATGGGTGGGGTAGAAAGAGGGGGGTAGGAGGCAGATAATACATAAGAACGTATGATTATACAAGAAAGAGGAAGTGAGGCAAAAAATCAGCAAAAGGAAGGAGAAGACAGGAGAATGAATAACAGATGAAAAAGAAGGGTGAAAAGTCTGGAGGATGGTCAAAGAAAACAGAATTCTAGTGAGAGAATGAAACATGAAAGAAAAGTGGAAAATGATAACTGCTGGAGACATCACAAAAAGAAAACTGGAACCACACACATGTTGTGGGAAAAGCAAATGAGCAAGGCAAATGTGGAATAGTAAGATAAAGAAATGGAAGGATATATGGGGAACAGGATTCCAGAATAAGTGGGAGCTATGTCTCTTAGGAATAGACACACACCATGAAGAAACAGACAAAAAATGATGAGCAGAGTGAGCAAATCTACAGCAGTGGATGGGACAGAAGAAGCAGTGGAATGAAACCCAAGAACCAAAGAATCACAACATTTAGGAAAATTAGAAGAGGAGGGAAGGAAACCCTGACAGAATGAGAACAAGCAGGGAGGTAATGCAAAATCCGAACAAGACAAAAAACTGAGCTATAATGGAATGGGAAAACCTGACACAAGGAGTGAAGGGGAGCCATAAAGAGGTGAAAGAGATACTCACATCGAAGGAGGGAGGAAGGAAAGCAATATATGAAAAAATAGGGTAAAACAGAACAAAAAGGAGGCATACTGTACTAGCATATTACAGAGAAATGTAAATGGATTCATTATTGCAACAAATGTTCGAAAATAATGATGTTCCAAATGGAAGGATACATACATGCATGCATATTTGATTCCTCCAGTGCTGAAAATCAATAAAAATATATTTAAAAATGAGGGCTGTGGATAAACCATTTGAAGAACCTTCAAAAATTATGAGATTATAAGTTTCTAGGCTGCTTAGATTAGTTGAACAGCTGGACAACAAATGATTCAAGGAGGCACAAAAGTGAGCAGCATCCTATGAGGCAACATGAAATCTGTTGCCGTAGACATCACCAACAACCAGAAAACTAATTTGTTTTATGATAATGAAGTGGCTTTGACATAGGTTATGAGACAGATGTCAGTAGTAGAAAAATCAGAAACTTGTAAGCAGGCTGAAATGTTAAGTAAAAAAGTTTAACTGTTATATCTGTGGAAATAAAGTTATGATGTATTTTTGTTCATCAGTTTTTGTGGAATTTGAGACGAGCAGGATTACTGGTTTTGAAGTGGGGGAGGGGCAATATGCATATTTACAGAACCATGGCACTTTCCTTTAAAAAAACATTTGGGCCAGTCAAGTTAGTTATTGCAGAACCTAGATAATTTCTATGCCACAGGTGACTTAGGTTTGAATGGCTATCCAAATGCCAGACATTCAATATAGGAGAGAGAGGCATTAAGGTCTTTGGCCAATTAATCTGCACTGGTGAAAAGCAAGAAAGAAGAAAGAGAAATTCTTTCTTAGATGAAATATTACGATAGCATTTTGATCTGTAACTGATGTCATCCAGCTATATTCTGATAGTGGCCTCCTTATATATACATATATACATACATACAAACAAATATTCAAGGATGAACATTACTGCCCTTCTAGCCTGTCAATATACCAAAACAGTTGTTCCCTTAGTAAGTGTCCAAGCTGTTCTTAAAAATATCAAAACTAGTGCTTGCTTTAATGTATTTTGATAGTCTGTTCCATGCATCAGCTGCTTTCTCAGAGAACGAGTTAGTACACTTTTCATTCCTATAGAATTTTCTACATAGGTTGCCTGATGATTCCCTACTAATTTTGATAAAAGCAAACATTCCCAGAGATAGTTGTCTCTGAATGCCCTAACTTTATCCATTTTCAGGTCATCTGCATACAGACTATCTAAGCGCAATAATGCCCTCCAGGGTGTGTGTTAATGTGTAATTAATGCCTTTCCAGGGGTGTAGAGGCCCTCCGTCTGTGGTGTCAGACCTCATAGCACCCCTTGGCAGGTGTTAATTAGACATTAACACAACCTTTCAAGCATTATTGCTTGCTTATTATGCACATGTGCAATGGCTGGTCCTTGGAAAATTGTCTTACTTGAAACCAGTCCATAGTGCAAAAAAGGTTGGAGACAACTGGGATAAAGGATTACTTTTAAATCTATTTTAAGACTATTGCTGCTTATTTATTATAGTTGTTTCAAAAATCATTAAAGACAGGATTTGTTCCTAACATATGGAAAGAGGCACTGGCTGTTCCAGTACACAAGGGTGGGGATTCGACTGGGGATGAAAATTATAGGCCATTTAGTTTGACCTGTACACTAGGAAAATGTTTTGAGAAAATAATCTCTGAATATATACTTGACTGTTTGAGTCAAAAGAATGATTTAACTCGGCATGGATTTGTTCAGGGGCAATCATGTTTGATGAATTTGCTGTCCTGTTATAACCTTTATGAGAAGCACTGAATGAGGGAATGACTGTTGATGTCATATATTTGGATATGGCCAAGGTTTTTGATACCATTCCTCATCATAGAGCTATCTCAGTGATGTTAGAAAATTATTTAAATTATTATATTGTAAGGTGGGTGAATAATTGGATAGATCATAGATCCTGCAGGGTAACACCTGGAGAAACTGTTTCTGCAGTAAATTTAATTCAGGTATCTGCTGGGGGGGGGTCTGTCTTAGGGACAGCTCTTTTTGGCTTGTTTTTTTACATGATTCCTTAGATTTGATAAGTTATGGTTATGCAAATAAGCCAATGATTCTAAAATATGCTCTGTTATAACAGGCATTAATAACTAGCAAATCTTTCATAGATATTTAGATGAGTTACATTTGTGGGCAGCTTCTAATAATATGGAATTTAAATATCATGAATTATTATATCCAGAATGCATAATACAAGTCATTTTTACATTAAAGGACCACTATGAGCAAATGATGAAAAAAACATATATTTTTTTATCTTGCCATGATTTACTGCACCTTTCAAAGCTGCCTACGGCAAAATAAGTACTCTTTCCTAATTTTATTTTTTTTTACTCTTGTCTGCCCTCATGGTACAGACATCGTGATTCCTTTCCCATAATGCACAGATTGTGAAAATAAATAGACCTACCATTTGTTGTCAGACTAGACTTCCATTCACTTAGAATGGAACACCTGAAAAAAACTGCCAAGTTTGAGAGTCTGCAGATCATGTGTCATTGATTAGTCTGCACTGAGTTTAACAAATGTTCTTCCTACTGATGGACTACGCATTCTCTGAAAGAAGCTTGCAAAAGTGTCAACAAATTACTGAGATAAAAAAGACTTTTAACAAGGAGTAGTTTTACAAGTTTCAATTCCTGGCCAAAAATAAAATTAGGAAAGAGTGCTTATTTTGCTACAGGCAGCTTTGGGAGGTGCAGTAAATCATGGCAAGATAAAAAAATATATGTTTTTTCATCATTTGCCCGTAGTGGTCCTTTTATGTAAAAATGACTTGCGTTATGCATTCTGGATGTAATAACTCATGATATCTGTATGCAATGATTAGCTCTGTACTTAGAGAAGTGGATGTTGTTAGGGATTTGGAAATAAATACTTAAATTAAGTTTTGAGTCACATATTTTACAAATTATCAAAAAGGTGCTATTGCGAGACTAGAAATCTTTTGAGAACAGTTGTTAGTAGGCATAGCTGGACTTAGGCATAGGCCAACTATGCAGCCGCCTAGGGCGCTGCTGTAGTAAGGGTGCTTTTCTAGTAATCTGCATGGTATAGGTAGCCAGGATGGAGGCACTGGGTGGTGTGTGGGGGAGGGGTACTATGGAGACCTTTTGCCAAGGGCACCTGTTAACCAAATGCCAGTCTTGTTAGTAGGGATAGCAAAATTTTAACACTAATGAATAAAGCAGTTATAAGGCCACTTATGGAATTTGGTGTGTCTATCAGTATGTACAACAGTCCACAGCCAGATAGTTTGGAAAGAGTTCAGAAATATATTACATGACAAATTAGAGGTCTTAGGTGTATGAGTATAGCAATAGGCTAAAAGTGCTACCACTCTTTTTTATTAAATATAGATTGGTAAGGGTGACTTTAATGTCAGATATAAAAAATTTGCATACTAAAAGTTACGGTGTTAGTGTGAGGATAAATAAGATAAGTCATCGGGTTGCTACAGGAAATAACTTTGTATAGAAATAGGTGTTTGTAGAACTAGGAATTGCAGAATTCTTTTCACTTTCATGCTGGCAGATGGTGAAAGTCTGTTCCTCTTAGAATTAGAAAGCTTGCTTCCATTCTAATTTTTTAAAAAAGGACTTGGATACTTCGAAGCGAGAGAGAGAGAGAGTATTTAATCCTAAATATGCTGGTGAACAATCTCTTTGAAGGCATATCTAGGTTCTGAGTTTTTTATTTTTTTTATATCATTGAATCATTGAAGGTGGAAAGCTGAAGGCTTTTGTACAACACAAACATGTCCAAACTGAAGTTACAGGAAGATGAGCTAAAAGTGTCACAACCAGTCGTATAGGTTTATAGGTTCATAAGTGATGTTAGGCTTTTAAAGGAAATTTGTGATAGGCTCTTCATAGTGAGATGTAGCAGCCAATTTTATAAGGGTGGCATAGACTGAAATATAATATAATGTAGCAGCCAATTGCATAGGGGCAGTGGAGACTATGATATAAACCTTTTGAGCAGATTTTTCTACACAACAGCATGGCATACAAAGATCATTTTGTCTAATGAGTCTTGAACTAAAAATTATATTCCTCCCTAAAGTTACACTGTAGAAATTGCTCTGTAAACTAGACAAAGCCTTTCCATAGTATACCAAAATCTTAAACTGTAAATCTTAAAGCACTGATGTTTATAAAATCTTCCACGTACCTACAAGCGAGTGTCTCTTTAGTGAATTTCTCTTGTTTCATCCATAACAGTTGTAAATCAGATTTCTTATAATAGCACAATGTAGGCTTATTCTCCAGTGTTGGCAGAATGACTATCTTGTATAGGTTTGCAAACAAAGTTACATCTCTAGGTGAAAAGCTTTAATCATTAATCCCAACATCCTCAGTGCCTTACTTCTAGCTAAAGTGGCCTTCTCTGGACTTTAAATTTGGTCTGGGAGTCTGGCATTTAGAGCACAGGATTAAGGCTCCACTCTCTTAATTAACTGCTTGCCTTGACCATGGTAGAGAGTCTGATTCCTTCCACCTTCATTTGTCTATCGTATGACTCTGAGTAAGACACTTCACTAGACAGTACTCCTGAGTAACCCTTGAAAAAGAATACTTGTGAACAGTGGACTTATCTACAAACTTGGATTGTAAAACTACAATCCACTCTGCTACAGGCCCCATGAAGGCTCAGTGTATCTCCAACCTAACACCACTCTTAAGTATTCAACTGTGGTACCACAGTTAACATTCTTATAAGAGAAGCACAGTCCAGGTCTGAACCGTCTGCAAACAGCTACAGTTAACTTTGAGTATGTGTCTACCTGTTTGAGCCAATCTTCATTTTCCCCTGGAGAGCACTGTGCTTTGGCTGTAAGCAGACCCCCCCCCCACCACCACCACCACTATACACATCTTCCACTTTCTTTTATTCCCTTCTGTTAGCAAATAGTATCCATAACTGATCAATACTGTGTGTTTGTTAATTTAAACTATGACCACAGTAGCCTACTGATACAAGGTTATCCTGTTTTTCCACCTGAGAAATTAAGAAAAGACTTACAGTTTCAGAGCAGTCCTTGGTCAATTGTGATTGTTTCTTAACACATACTTGTCTTGCTTTGGCTCATGAGCAGCAGTACAAAGAACTGCCTGCTCACATCCTTCTTTGTTTATTATCTTAACACAATCCCAGAGTTAATACATATTACCTGTGGCAGGCACCATTTGTAAAACTACACTCCACTCTGCTACAGGCCCCATGAAGGCTCAGTGTCTCTCCAGTAAATGTTTTACAACTGTAAATGCCTATTTATGTTGAATTGTATTAGACATTTTATAACTGTATATGTTTATGTTGAATTGTGTTAGACATCTAATATGTTTTATGCTTTATTATTGATGTTACTATGGCATGCTAGCATTTTCTATGCACCAAGTTGTTTCTAGTATAATAGTATGTATGGTCTATTTGCATAGCTGCACCTTGTTCACTAATGTTATTCATGTAATTGTGTTGTGTGTAGACAGCTCATACTAGTGTCTAAATTATTTCTATAAGTTTGTGCTGTTACTGGTGGATAGAATCACATTAGAGAACCACGACAGATTGCTGCTCGCTATATTTTTATCTGTGGCTGCATAACTGTCTGGGTTTTTGTTTTCTAATGTTCTTCCAATTGGCTCAGTATCTGCATATACTAAGTAGTGGTTCAGGACATTGTCCTGCCGGTGGTAGCTATTTGCTCAGTGTGGTTTTATAATCTTTATAATATATATTTACCATCTCAAAAGTGCTTACTCCTCTATGTACTCTTCTTTTCTAGACCTAACACCACTCTTAAGTATTCAACTGCGGTACCACCTTTAACATTCTTTTTTTTTTTTAAATTTCTTTTATTGACTTTTAATCATATCATAACCAAACATATCGAACAATAAGACACAATGATTTGTACAAACAGACATTTCTCTGCAATAAACCAACTATATACATAGCCCATCTAAGCAGATCACAAGCTGTTAGCTGCAGCAAAACTCAAAAACAATATTGTGGCAAGGAATGAAAATATCTATATCGCAAGACTTACCCCAACAAATCAAGGTGGCAAGACAACAATTAGCCCCATACTGTGCCTATCTTATTAAAAGTAACATAAGGTTCCAAATGAAGTACCCCAACTCTCTATCATTCACAACCCATGAACAGAAATACACAATCACCAATAAAGAAGATGCTGCATTTAAACCACCTTTAACATTCTTATAAGAGAAGCACAGTCCGGGTCTGAACTGTCTGCAAATAGCTACAGTTAACTTCGAGTATGTGTCTACCTGTTTGAGCCAATCTTCATTTTCCCCTGGAGAGCACTGTGCTTTGGCTGTAGGCAGCCCCCCACCAACCCACCACCACCACCACCACCACCACACACATCTTCCACTTTCTCTTATTACCTTCTGTTAGCAAATAGTATCCATAACTGATCAATACTGTGGGTTTGTTAATTTAAACTATGACCACAGTAGCCTACTGATACAAGGTTATCCTGTTTTTCCACCTGAGAAATTAAGAAAAGACTTACAGTTTCAGAGCAGTCCTTGGTCAATTGTGATTGTTTCTTAACACATACTTGTCTTGCTTTGGCTCATTAGCAGCAGTACAAAGAACTGCCTGCTCACACCCTTGTTCTCCCCTCCCCTTCCCTGTTTATTACCTTAAGACAATCCCAGAGTTAATAAATATTACCTGTGGCAGGCACCATTTGTAAAACTACAATCCACTCTGCTACAGGCCCCATGAAGGCTCAGTGTCTCTCCAGTAAGTGTTTTACAACTGTAAATGCCTATTTATGTTGAATTGTATTAGACATTTTACAACTGTATATGTTTATGTTGAATTGTGTTAGACATCTAATATGTTTTATGCTTTATTATTGATGTTACTATGGCATGCTAGCATTTTTTCTATGCACCAAGTTGTTTCTAGTATAATAGTATGTATGGTCTATTTGCATAGCTGCACCTTGTTCACTAATGTTATTCATGTAATTGTGTTGTGTGTAGACAGCTCATACTAGTGTCTAAATTATTTCTATAAGTTTGTGCTGTTACTGGTGGATAGAATCACATTAGAGAACCACGACAGATTGCTGCTCGCTATATTTTTATCTGTGGCTGCATAACTGTCTGGGTTTTTGTTTTCTAATGTTCTTCCAATTGGCTCAGTATCTGCATATACTAAGTAGTGGTTCAGGACATTGTCCTGCCTGTGGTAGCTAATTTGCTCAGTGTGTTTTTTATAATCTTTATAATATATATTTACCATCTCAAAAGTGCTTACTCCTCTCTGTACTCTTCTTTTCTAGACCTAACACCACTCTTAAGTATTCAACTGCGGTACCACCTTTAACATTCTTTTTTTTTTTTTTTTAAATTTCTTTTTATTGACTTTTAATCATATCATAACCAAACATATCGAACAATAAGACACAATGATTTGTACAAACAGACATTTCTCTGCAATAAACCAACTATATACATAGCCCATCTAAGCAGATCACAAGCTGTTAGCTGCAGCAAAACTCAAAAAAACAATATTGTGGCAAGGAATGAAAATATCTATATCGCAAGACTTACCCCAACAAATCAAGGTGGCAAGACAACAATTAGCCCCATACTGTGCCTATCTTATTAAAAGTAACATAAGGTTCCAAATGAAGTACCCCAACTCTCTATCATTCACAACCCATGAACAGAAATACACAATCACCAATAAAGAAGATGCTGCATTTAAACCACCTTTAACATTCTTATAAGAGAAGCACAGTCCGGGTCTGAACTGTCTGCAAATAGCTACAGTTAACTTCGAGTATGTGTCTACCTGTTTGAGCCAATCTTCATTTTCCCCTGGAGAGCACTGTGCTTTGGCTGTAAGCAGAACCCCACCACCACCACCACCACCACCACACACATCTTCCACTTTCTCTTATTACCTTCTGTTAGCAAATAGTATCCATAACTGATCAATACTGTGTGTTTGTTAATTTAAACTATGACCACAGTAGCCTACTGATACAAGGTTATCCTGTTTTTCCACCTGAGAAATTAAGAAAAGACTTACAGTTTCAGAGCAGTCCTTGGTCAATTGTGATTGTTTCTTAACACATACTTGTCTTGCTTTGGCTCATTAGCAGCAGTACAAAGAACTGCCTGCTCACACCCTTGTTCTCCCCTCCCCTGTTTATTACCTTAAGACAATCCCAGAGTTAATAAATATTACCTGTGGCAGGCACCATTTGTAAAACTACAATCCACTCTGCTACAGGCCCCATGAAGGCTCAGTGTCTCTCCAGTAAGTGTTTTACAACTGTAAATGCCTATTTATGTTGAATTGTATTAGACATTTTACAACTGTATATGTTTATGTTGAATTGTGTTAGACATCTAATATGTTTTATGCTTTATTATTGATGTTACTATGGCATGCTAGCATTTTTTCTATGCACCAAGTTGTTTCTAGTATAATAGTATGTATGGTCTATTTGCATAGCTGCACCTTGTTCACTAATGTTATTCATGTAATTGTGTTGTGTGTAGACAGCTCATACTAGTGTCTAAATTATTTCTATAAGTTTGTGCTGTTACTGGTGGATAGAATCACATTAGAGAACCACGACAGATTGCTGCTCGCTATATTTTTATCTGTGGCTGCATAACTGTCTGGGTTTTTGTTTTCTAATGTTCTTCCAATTGGCTCAGTATCTGCATATACTAAGTAGTGGTTCAGGACATTGTCCTGCCTGTGGTAGCTATGTGTTCAGTGTGTTTTTTATAATCTTTATAATATATATTTACCATCTCAAAAGTGCTTACTCCTCTCTGTACTCTTCTTTTCTACACCTAACACCACTCTTAAGTATTCAACTGCATTCTTATAAGAGAAGCGCAGTCCGGGTCTGAACTGTCTGCAAATAGCTACAGTTAACTTTGAGTATGTGTCGACCTGTTTGAGCCAATCTTCATTTTCCCCTGGAGAGCACTGTGCTTTGGCTGTAAGCAGCCCCCCACCACCACCACCACCACCACACACATCTTCCACTTTCTCTTATTCCTTTCTGTTAGCAAATAGTATCCATAACTGATCAATACTGTGTGTTTGTTAATTTAAACTATGACCACAGTAGCCTACTAATACAAGGTTATCCTGTTTTTCCACCTGAGAAATTAAGAAAAGACTTACAGTTTCAGAGCAGTCCTTGGTCAATTGTGATTGTTTCTTAACACATACTTGTCTTGCTTTGGCTCATTAGCAGCAGTACAAAGAACTGCCTGCTCACATCCTTGTTCTCCCCTCCCCTTCACTGTTTATTACCTTAAGACAATCCCAGAGTTAATAAATATTACCTGTGGCAGGCACCATTTGTAAAACTACAATCCACTCTGCTACAGGCCCCATGAAGGCTCAGTGTCTCTCCAGTAAGTGTTTTACAACTGTAAATGCCTATTTATGTTGAATTGTATTAGACATTTTATAACTGTATATGTTTATGTTGAATTGTGTTAGACATCTAATATGTTTTATGCTTTATTATTGATGTTACTATGGCATGCTAGCATTTTTCTATGCACCAAGTTGTTTCTAGTACAATAGTATGTATGGTCTATTTGCATAGCTGCACCTTGTTCACTAATGTTATTCATGTAATTGTGTTGTGTGTAGACAGCTCATACTAGTGTCTAAATTATTTCTATAAGTTTGTGCTGTTACTGCTGGATAGAATCACATTAAAGAACCACGACAGATTGCTGCTCGCTATATTTTTATCTGTGGCTGCATAACTGTCTGGGTTTTTGTTTTCTAATGTTCTTCCAATTGGCTCAGTATCTGCATATACTAAGTAGTGGTTCAGGACATTGTCCTGCCTGTGGTAGCTAATTTGCTCAGTGTGTTTTTTATAATCTTTATAATATATATTTACCATCTCAAAAGTGCTTACTCCTCTCTGTACTCTTCTTTTCTAGACCTAACACCACTCTTAAGTATTCAACTGCGGTACCACCTTTAACATTCTTTTTTTTTTTTTTTTTTAAATTTCTTTTTATTGACTTTTAATCATATCATAACCAAACATATCGAACAATAAGACACAATGATATGTACAAACAGACATTTCTCTACAATAAACCAACTATATACATAGCCCATCTAAGCAGATCACAAGCTGTTAGCTGCAGCAAAACTCAAAAAAACAATATCGTGGCAAGGAATGAAAATATCTATATCGCAAGACTTACCCCAACAAATCAAGGTGGCAAGACAACAATTAGCCCCATACTGTGCCTATCTTATTAAAAGTAACATAAGGTTCCAAATGAAGTACCCCAACTCTCTATCATTCACAACCCATGAACAGAAATACACAATCACCAATAAAGAAGATGCTGCATTTAAACCACCTTTAACATTCTTATAAGAGAAGCACAGTCCGGGTCTGAACTGTCTGCAAATAGCTACAGTTAACTTCGAGTATGTGTCTACCTGTTTGAGCCAATCTTCATTTTCCCCTGGAGAGCACTGTGCTTTGGCTGTAAGCAGAACCCCACCACCACCACCACCACCACCACACACATCTTCCACTTTCTCTTATTCCCTTCTGTTAGCAAATAGTATCCATAACTGATCAATACTGTGGGTTTGTTAATTTAAACTATGACCACAGTAGCCTACTGATACAAGGTTATCCTGTTTTTCCACCTGAGAAATTAAGAAAAGACTTACAGTTTCAGAGCAGTCCTTGGTCAATTGTGATTGTTTCTTAACACATACTTGTCTTGCTTTGGCTCATTAGCAGCAGTACAAAGAACTGCCTGCTCACACCCTTGTTCTCCCCACCCTTCCCCTTCCCTGTTTATTACCTTAAGACAATCCCAGAGTTAATAAATATTACCTGTGGCAGGCACCATTTGTAAAACTACAATCCACTCTGCTACAGGCCCCATGAAGGCTCAGTGTCTCTCCAGTAAGTGTTTTACAACTGTAAATGCCTATTTATGTTGAATTGTATTAGACATTTTACAACTGTATATGTTTATGTTGAATTGTGTTAGACATCTAATATGTTTTATGCTTTATTATTGATGTTACTATGGCATGCACCAAGTTGTTACTAGTATAATAGTATGTATGGTCTATTTGCATAGCTGCACCTTGTTCACTAATGTTATTCATGTAATTGTGTTGTGTGTAGACAGCTTATACTAGTGTCTAAATTATTTCTATAAGTTTGTGCTGTTACTGGTGGATAGAATCACATTAGAGAACCACGACAGATTGCTGCTCGCTATATTTTTATCTGTGGCTGCATAACTGTCTGGGTTTTTGTTTTCTAATGTTCTTCCAATTGGCTCAGTATCTGCATATACTAAGTGGTTCAGGACATTGTCCTGCCTGTGGTAGCTATGTGTTCAGTGTGTTTTTTATAATCTTTATAATATATATTTACCATCTCAAAAGTGCTTACTCCTCTCTGTACTCTTCTTTTCTACACCTAACACCACTCTTAAGTATTCAACTGCATTCTTATAAGAGAAGCGCAGTCCGGGTCTGAACTGTCTGCAAATAGCTACAGTTAACTTTGAGTATGTGTCGACCTGTTTGAGCCAATCTTCATTTTCCCCTGGAGAGCACTGTGCTTTGGCTGTAAGCAGCCCCCACCCCCCCCACCACCACCACACACATCTTCCACTTTCTCTTATTCCTTTCTGTTAGCAAATAGTATCCATAACTGATCAATACTGTGTGTTTGTTAATTTAAACTATGACCACAGTAGCCTACTAATACAAGGTTATCCTGTTTTTCCACCTGAGAAATTAAGAAAAGACTTACAGTTTCAGAGCAGTCCTTGGTCAATTGTGATTGTTTCTTAACACATACTTGTCTTGCTTTGTGATTATTTCCAGCCCCTCATACAAGCAGCCCCTCATACAAGACCCTAACAGGGTCTCTACCCGCTTTGCTCCCCACCCTGCCCCCTATTCCCTCCCGTCCCCAGTGGTCCCACCTTTATTGCTCTCAAACCCCTCCCATCTTTCCAATAGCCAACCACAGCACTAACCCAACACTACCTCCTCCATATTCCCTCTACTTTCACACCTCCTCAACTGACATGCACAAGCATACCTTTCCTTTGCTCACTGCATGCACTCTCCTTGCATATCTTACATCCTACCAAAGCTCCATCATTCCCCCCACTTAACCACTACCACTGTACTACTACTCACACCACCACCCATGTCTCACCCATACTCAGCTCCCCTTCCACCAGCTGAAGAACCATCCCTATGCACCCCCCACATATTCTACCAACTATATTACTCAAACGTAAAGCATCCCTACAACTTAACGTAGTAACCCTCCCACCATACCTATTATCCACACAGCACAATCATAAAGTTTCCGTTATAAACAAACACATTCAAAAACTGAGAAAACTAATAATCTCATGCATATCAAAACTAGCCCTAAGTGGAGACATCCACCCCAACCCTGGCCCTACCATCTCCAACCCCAATCCTCATAATCAGACTAGAAACCACAACTTCTCCCATATTACAGCCAATAGAAAGCCAAGTGACTTCCTTCTACTAAGCCTAAATATTAGAAGTATATCCAACAAAGTCCATGAACTCCATGCCACCATTGACTTATACTCCCCAGATATTGTCATCCTGACAGAAACCTGGCTAAAACCTCACATTACCAGTGAGCAAATACTCCCTACAGGTTACGGCATGCTAAGAGTAGACCGGCTAAACAAAAAAGGAGGTGGTGTAGCTATAATATTTAAACAGCATCTAAACATCCAGATCTTAAAATCATCAGCTCCACAAATAAGCAATGAAGAAATAATATATACCAACCTCAAAATTAACCAAAACAAAACCATCAACATAATTAGATGCTACTTCCCACCTGGCAAAAACATCCCTCCACTAGAAAACCTCCTCAGCTGGTCTACCCACCATCTCCCCCAAGAAACTATCATCTTAGGTGATTTCAATATTGACTGGCAATCCTGTTCTGGCAACAATCCAACCCATCATGTACACCTTCATGGCTTCACCCAACTAGTCCAGTCACCAACAAGGATAAATAAAAACTCCAGCAAGCACACTACCCTGGATTGGATACTAGTCAGTAAGAACCCCCAGTCATATATAACAGGCTGCTTATCAGATAGCCTCAGTGATCACTCCCCAACATTCTTACTCAAAAAATACCTGTACCAAGCTAAACCTGTCATCTATCGTCAAATACGTAAAAAAATTAACTTTAACCCACTCACATTCATCTCATCCCTCAAAGAATGTAACTGGCATGCTCTACAGTACCTCAGTCTAGATGACACAGTTGAATTTTTTAATACTACCTTCCTGAACATCCTTAATTACCATGCCCCCATAAGATTTTCCAGAACCAAAGCACAACCCTCCCCATGGCTACAGAAAACCTCTAAGTCAGAAATGAAAAACAGGGATAAAGCCTGGGAGCACTGGCGCAAAACCAAAACCCCTGCAGCTAGACAAACATTCCTAGAACTACGCAATAGAGTCAAAAAGCTAATAAAACGGGACAAATTCCAATACTACCAGTCTGCCCTAGACTCCTCACAACACAGCCCCAAACAATTCTGGTCCTCCATAAACTCCATCCTCCACCCAGGTAAAGTCAGTACCCTCCTCCTAACATCCCTCACTCCTCAGAAAATATTGCTACCTCATTCAACACACACTTCACCCAAACCATACTATCACTAGCTAAACAACACAACCCCCCCCTCCCCTCCAACCCACACCTTCAACTAGTAATCTCCCCACTGCCTTCTCTTTTTCTCCTGTACCTACCTCCAACATAAAAAAACTCTTAACTAAACTTAAACCCACCAAATTAGCAGCAGACAACCTCCCAAGTGAATACCTACAAATCGCAGCTGATGCTTTGGCCTACCCAGTATCCATCTTGATTAACCGATCTCTGTCAGAAAGTTACGTTTCCACATTGTGGAAAGTCTCACATATAATTCCCCTCCACAAAGGCGGACCCTCTGCAGAACTAACCAATTACCACCTCATAGCTATTCTCTCTCCACTCTCCAAAATACTAGAGAGATGCATACACTCTCAGGTCTCACACTACCTCCTTACTAACAACCTCCTTTCCAGTACTCAGCATGGTTTCCGACCAAACCATAGCACCACCACTGCCTTACTCTCCTTTACTAACACTATCCTTCAGCATAAAAACAATGGCTATCTCTCCTCTGCTACTTTCCTAGACCTATCGAAAGCATTTGACGTGGTCCCACACAAACAACTTATCTCTGTCCTCAATAACCTATTCTTCTCACAATCAGTCACCAACTGGTTTCAGAGTTACCTGCCTGACTGCCAACAATCCGTTGTATGGCAGAATGACATATCTCCCCAACTACCTGTCTCCATAGGGGTTCCCCAAGGATCCATCCTTGGACCCCTACTTTTCTCTGTTTACACCAATAATCTAGCCTCTGCCACCAAACATGGCACACTCATCCAATACACAGATGACTCAACCATCATCTGCTCAGCCCAGTCCCTACCCAAACTGCAAAAAGTCACACAGGAAGCCTTTTCCTCTGTTGAAACATGGTTATCCGATGCTCAGTTAATACTCAACCCAAACAAAACTAAACTACTCATCTTCCAACCCACCAAACATACTCAAAACAACTCTCATTTTAACATCACAGCAAAAGACAACACCACTATATACCCAACTGAACACACCAAATTGCTAGGAGTGGAAATAGACAATAAACTAAAATTTGACATTCATATATCCATGATCATAAAAAAAGTCCACAAAAAACTAGGAGCATTATACAGAAATAAACAATTTCTCACCAAAGCAGCAAAGATTTCAATAGCAAATTCCCACCTTATCTCCACCCTACTTTATGCCTCTCCAGTATATACCAACCTAAGGCAATGTGATCTAAACAAGCTAGAGACCTGCTACAACAAAATCGCCAAATTCGCCACAGGGGCATCCTACCGTAGTCACCACCGTCTCCTACTTGCTGAACTTGGCTGGCTTGAACTCCCTCACCTCCTTCAGTGGTATCAACCCTCACTCGCCCACAAACTAGTAAACCATCCACTAAATGTCCCATCCCTCCAGAATCTACTCCAACCCTATCGCACCACCAGACCACCAAGATCCAGCAACAAAAATCACTTGCAGATCACTAAAGCCAATAACTCTGCTGGTGAAGCACTATTCTCTTGTGCCATAGCCAAATTATGGAACTCACTCCCACCCACAATTACCTCCATACCATCATGCACCAACTTCAAAACTTTATTAAAAGCGCACCTAAAAACATGCTGGCTATGCCCTTGCAACTCCCACTCTAATATCATCCACCCCATCCAACCACTACCTTTCGTTCACCTCCACTAACTACCTTGATGATAGCAAGCTCAGATGCTCATAAGCCTAGTACTTATTATACAGCTGGAACTTCTCATTGTTACATTTATTAATGCCTGTTATGTACTTCACAGATAAAGATTCTAGTTGTCTACTGATGTACTATGTTCTTCATCTGTAAATATGTTGTAAGTAATTTCTATGTTAAATTGTTAATCGCTATGTAATCCTATGTAATTACTGTCTGTTTATTTTACTGTGGAGCTTTTCTCCCCGGGCCTCCGCTGAAAATGGACCCACGTCCAGTCGGACACTCCCAATCAACAAATTTAAATAAATAAAATAAATAAATAAAATTATCCAGTTAGCAAATATTTAAAATATAAAAAAAATAAATAACTAGTGATCCAGACAAGTAAACATCTGACTATAAGAATTGTTTTTAAGCTGGAAAAAACATTTGCCCATTCACATGACCTTACATTTATGTGTATTGGCTCTTAAGCATTTACACTTTAGCCATGAATGTATGCAATCCAAATTGGTATTAAGGTAGCAGTTTTAAATTCTGAGATTTATATGTGGGAATCCTGGAATAGTGAGGCTGAATGTGCAAAACTGTGGACCTACATAATGTGAGTTCAAGATTGCTGTGTCTTGGAGAATTCCCTTCAAGGCATGGTGATCTCAGAGTTACTATGCATAAGCAACAGGGGTGTGGGGGTACAGCCCCCTACACTGGGGGAAAAGAAGGGCTTGCTCTTCTACAACAATGATTTTAAAGGAGTACAGCAATTGTTCTCCTTTACTTTCACTGCTGTTTTTATTTTTTAATCCCTGGACTCACAATTCTAAATCTCACAATTACTGTGACACATCATTGTTCAGTGACAGCAGCTCATGTTTTAATCTCATCAGTGTATTTTAAAAGCCAGCTGTTTTGTATGGTGAGGAATGCTAAACAAATATGACTGAACAGTACAGATTCCAGAATGGACCCTTGTGGTATACCCTAATCCATCCTACACCATTTTGAGACATTATCCTAAAGTGTTTCCATGTTAAACTTGGAAACCACTTTTGAAGCCATCTTATTATAAATGAGATTACTTTTAGTGCTATTAAGCTGTTAATTATCATGTGACAATTAATCAAATGCCTTGCTCAAGTCTGAATGAACACTATTAGTGTTCACAACTATATAATGCATAAATTATAACAAAGAAAGTCCATTTAGGAAATTATTAATTACATTTTGCTTATTTCTCTGGTTGACTAGAAATGGTGGCTATAATGTGTTATCAACAAACAAACAAACAATAACTAAGCAGCTAATGTAATAACATGCACTCAGACTTTTTTATTATTGCTTCTGTTCACTTCCAGTTACTTTCTACTGATGGAGTACGCAAAAAAGTAAAATTTACTGCATTATACTAGGAGTCAGCATGTCCTCCCCGTGGGTTGAGTGGCGTTCTGAAAGACATGCGTGAATGGGCGTGCCTTCATTGAAGGTTGGGCGTCGAGCTGGCAACTCGGCACCGTGAAAATCTACTGCCAATCATTAATGGACCGGAGTTCCTCTGTGGTGACCCCTAAATGGGAAAAGCCGAAAGACAACAACATACTAGGTTTGACAGCTGAGCTATTCTAAAGTCATTTTATAACTTCTTTATTATCTCTGCACTAATAGTCTGGAACTACAGAAATAGGCAGAAATCAGCAAGTAAGTAGATACAAAAAGAAAAAGATCTTGTTTTCAAGTAGTCCTTTAACAGTCCAGAATAGGATATAGCAGAAGCATTGAAACTCTCCACTATCTTACTATCTTGTTGTCATGCTTGTGTGTGCATATATATAGATATATAGATATGTATGCACACATCCATCCTTAACCCCTTTTCCCATATATATATTTATATATATATATATATATATATATATATATATATATATATATATAGATAGATAGATAGATATAGTTCCCTATCAGAAGCCTGAAACACTATAAGCTTGAAAATCAAAATCCTGAAACCAAAAGCCTGAAAATTCAAAATCCCGAAACCCAAAATCCTGAAACTCAAAATCCTGAAAACACAAATAATGCTAATATGTCACTATAAAGACAATAATATTTACCAACTGAACCTGCCCCTAACACTAACACTAAGGTCCGTCAATATCGCACACTCACCTGACGCGCCCTAACCCTAACTCACTTAAACTGCCCCTAACCCCAATATTTGTCACTATTGCATACATGCCTAACCTGCGCCCTAACCCTAACTCACTTAAGCCCCTAACCCTAACATAAAACCAACCGCACACTCACCTGAACCCAACGCATCACCTAACACCACAGGGCTAACAATAGCAAAGCCACAATGATGTCAGTATGTCCATTTTGTGTTTTCAGGATTTTGAGTTTCAGGATTTTGGGTTTTAGGGATTTTGAATTTTCAGGCTTTTGGTTTCAGGATTTTGATTTTCAAGCTTATAGTGTTTCAGGCTTCTGATAGGGAACTATAGATATATATATATATATATATATAGATATAGATATATAGATATAGATATATATATATATATATATAGATATATATATATATACATACACACACACACACACACACACACACACACACACACACACACACACACACACACATTTACACACATATATCTATCTACATACACACACACACACACACACACACACACACACACACATATATATATATATATATATATATATTTATATATATATAGGTTCATAGGTTCATACTAGGCTATCTGCCCTGGGGCATTTATAAGCCTAGCCCAATTGTGTTTGGCTTACGCCACCCCTTGATTTGAGTATACTGTGCCCTTTTTAAAGTTTAGTTTACTGTGCCTCTGCCTAATAGTGACATGGAAGTAATCCCCGGGACAAACCTACGATCCCCCATCCACTCATCAAGATTCTTCTTGAAGAGATTCAGTGAGGTGCTCTGCCTAACATGAATTGAAATTCTATTCCAGAGCGAAGGGAGCCTCTGGGTTATGAATCTGTCCCTCCAGCATGTTCTATTTATTTCTGTGCTGAGGTTCAAGTCCCTCGAGCACGTGGCTCTAAGGGATTTAGATTTACTGAGGTGGAGCATGTCCATTAATTCTGGGTTGGACATAGCTTTATATGTCAGGCATAGATCGCCTCGAAGTAGGCGGCATGCAACTGAGTAGAGCTGGAGGTTTTTTAACCGAACAGCATATGGCATCTGTTTGAGTACCTTGATCCTCCTGGTGAGGTACTTTTGGGGTCTTTCTAATTGCTGCAGGTGTCAGGTAAGGTACATCCCAAAGGGGGCAATGTATTCTATGATGGGCCTGATGAGGGATGAATAAAGGGGCACGATTACCTCTATTGATCTAGATGTGAATCCTTTCATGATGAGGTGGGCTATGTAGAAGGTCTTTCTAACCACTTTGGCAATGTGGTTGTCAAAGGACAGATTGCTATCAACTTGGGTCCCCAGATCCATAATTACTTTCTCTGTACTTAATGGGTTACCACCTATGTGGTAATTTGTGGACACATTGTTTTTGCCAAAGGGTATGACTTTACACTTTTTGGCATTTAGCTTTAGACCATGGCTCTGGCACCAGTTATCCATCTCTGCGAGACCTTTTTGAAGGATGTTTGTGTCAGCTGGAGAGTTGATTATAGCGCCCAGTTTGCAGTCATCTGCGAATTTGGTGAGCCATAGTCCTCCCACGTTGGCCTGTACCTCAGAAAAGTAAATACCGAACAAGAGAGGTCCCAGGACAGAACCTTGTGGGATGCCACTTGTGACCGGTTTCGAGTCTGACATGGCCCCAGCAACTCTGACTCTGTGGGTTCTGCCTTTGAGCCAGTTTGCGACCCATCTTGTGACATAGGGTTTATATTTAGGCTGGAGAGCTTATCTATGATGCCCGAGTGGGGTATTGTGTCAAATGCCTTTGCAAGGTCCAGATAGGCTGTGTGGACTACCTTCCCTTCATCTATGGCCTTGGTGACTGTTTTGAAGAAGTCGACCAGGTTCAAAAGGCAGGATCTGCCCTTGATGAAGCCAAATTGGGTAGGATCTAGTGTCTGTAGGTCCCCAATGTCTTTGTTTATGAGTTCCATGATGATCCTCTCCATAGCCTTGCAGACTAGGCTAGTCAGGCTTATGGGGTGATAGTTTCCAGGGTCCGCAAAGGTGCCACCTTTGTGGAGTGGGACCACTGTTGCTGTACGCCATTCTCTGGGCACATATCCTGTAGTGAGGCTGAGATTGTACAGCAGTTTTACTTGAGGGATTAGTTCTTCTTGGAGTTCATGTAGGACACAACCCAGGACGCCATCTGGTCCCATGGAAGCAGTGTCTTTTGCTTTGGAGAGGGCGGCCTTCACCTGAGCATCAGAGATGTTTGGGAGGCTGCACTCTGCTGGGATAGATACTTGCTCTTTTGGGGGGGGGGGTTGCACTGAACCTGTCTGCCAGGATATTGGCGATGTCTGTGGGTTCAGTGTACTTTTTGTCGTTTAGAATCAACTCAGAACAAGTCTGGGAGTTGCATCCCAGGTTCCTAACATAACTGAAAAAAGCTTTATGATTGTCTTTAGTGTCCTGTACAATATTTCTCTCGAAGCTGGCCTTGGAGGATTTTATGAGGGATGGTAATTTTTTGCTAGTACTGATCAGAAATGTCTTCCCTTTTAGGGATTTTGCTCTATCATGTAGTAGCTTCCTCCTGTTGTACAGTTTATTTATGGCTGGGGTCCACCAGACTGGACGCCTGCCTTTGGATGATTGGGTCTTGATTTTGTTTGGGATAGCATGGTCCATGCATTCCTGGAGATGTCCGTAGAATGCATTTATATAGGATTCTGCAGTTTGGGCCGTAGTTTCCACTGGCTCTGGGGCCTTGAAGGATTCCACTTCGGTTTTGAGAAGTGTGAAGTTCGCTTTTGAGAAGTTTTTCACTGTGGTTTTCTGGGCTGGGGGTGGGGTCGGGATGTGGATATCCAGTGAAATTAATTTATGGTCTGATCTTACCAATGAGGGATATACTTCTGGAATGGAGCATATAGTCCCCATGTTGGTAATGATCAGGTCTAGTATGTTTTCCCCTCTTGTGGGAGTGGTGACTAGTTGTTCCATAGCATTTGAGTTTATAAATTCCAGGAACCTTTGGGCTAAGGTGCTGGGGCTTGAGTAATGCTCCCAGTCTATGTTTGGGTAGTTGAAGTCGCCCAGTATAATAGTGTTCGGAGAGATCTTCATGTTCTCCAGTGTTTTCAGGAAAGCCGAGTGGGATTCCTGACTTTGAGAGGGTGGTCTGTAGGATGCTATAAACTGAAAAGCAGTCTTGCCCACTGTCAGTTGCACATGGATGGTCTCCGATACTTCGTGCAATGCCACTAACCTGGAGGTGTGGATATCCTTGATAAATATGGAAACTCCCCCTCCTTTTGTGGTTCGGTCCGGGTTTTGGGGCCGAAAAGCATGAATTGAGGTATAACCTGGTAGTGCTGGGGTGCTCTCTGGAGCCTTGAACCAGGTTTCTGTCACTGCACAGATATCGATGTTCTCCATACTGAGGAGAGCTTCGAGTGCATGCATCTTGAGGTTAAGACTTCTGGCATTTAGCAGCATTACCCTTAGTTTCTTGTTCCTTGTGCTGTCTATGGAGGTGGGTTTGACTTTGAGCCTTGCCTAAAAAGACACTATGGGGTGGCAAGAGCCTTTGCCAATATCTGAAAGCCCAGGGGTGACAGGTGCAAGCTGTCCCTAGCGAAGCAACGTGGCTTGTCGAGCATGTCATCCCAGGCTGACAGACACTGGATCCCCTTTGAATGACACCAAAACTTTAGCCAATTGTTAAAATCGATAATTTTGTCTTTATACTGTAGCATCATTCTAGGTGAGGGTAAGATGCTGCTCAAGGTCAGGGTCACACCGGCCTGGGCTACATGATTAGAGAGCTCCTCTATGTCTCTTTCATGTAGTCAAGGGAGGTACATCTCAGGTCATTCACACCAGCATGGACAATGACTGAGTCATATTTGTATTTGCTTTGGAGTGACCTGAGTGCTTGCATTATGTGGCGGATCCTAGCGCCCGACAGGCAGCTCACTGTGACCTTCTCTTTATTCAGCCTGGTGAGTGCGATGTCAGTGTGTCTGACAATAGAGTCACCTATTACAAGAGTATTATGTGTGTTATTCATCCTTAAGGGCTGTGACTGCTTGGCACACTGACATTGTGTGCTATGTGTTGTACGTGTTTTGTTTTGGGGTAGCGTTTGCTTGGATGTCTGCTTTGGAGGTCTCTGTTGCTTAGGTAGATTTTTATTTAGAGCCTCCGAGTAAGTTTTTGTGTTTTTATGTATTTGGTTGTATTGTGGTGGGACTATGTGATACTGGAATTGTGTTGTGTGAGGTTACCTTCTCCTCCTGACTGGTTACACCAGTTTTGAGATGAGAGAGCTCAGCCTCCAGTTTGGCAATATGGTTGCATCTCTCACATATATTTGAACCTGTTTGGAGGAGGAGAGGGTTGTCCGTGTACATGAGACAGTTGTAACATTGCCTCAAAATTCCCAGATTCACCAGCTGGACTGGAGAGGAAACCATTGACTGACCTTTGGACATGCTAGAGTAATATAGGGAACTGAATTAAAATGGACCAATAGGGGACAAGGTAATCGTAGAGAGTATAAGAGTAAGTAGTGCTTATGGTTTATTAGTGCTAACTTGTAAAATTACTTATTTGGACCAGTGAGGGGCCTTACAATGAGAATATGGTGTTTACTTTGAGAGATAGAGCAGTTCTAAGGGAAAAAGTGAAGAGCAGACTTCGTGGAGCCAGGAATAGTTTAAACCCAATTAGGCGGCACTGCCCGATGTTGTGCTATGCGCAAAAACGCGCAAAAGAGGGTTTTAAGAGAGGGAGATCAAGGAGTTAAGAATTGACCCAAAATGGCCAATAAAACTACATTTTCAAGGCAGTAACCACTCCCAAGGGGCAGGCAGGCTGCTCAATGTTTATCACTGCCACTGATGAACACAGAGACTTCCCTTTAGCCCAAGCAAACAATGGCCTCCAAAAAACTTACAAACAGTTCAGAACAGCAAATCTGTAAATGAACTTTTTTAAATCTCAGAAAAGTGGGAAAAAAGCAAGATTTTTTTGTTTTTTTAAGGAAAGCAGAGGTTCACAAGTATCAACAAGTTAGAACAGTGCAGTAAATGACCCCACACTTGAGTGCTAGGCCAGAGACAGATAAAATGTAAGTTTTAAGAAAAAAAAAAACGATTTAAAAAATAAGTGCAGGCAGGAAATTCAATAATCAGCTCTAGGTTGTGGTCTAAATACAGTTACCAACACAGAATTCAAGTTTAACAAGCCAGAAAATGCTCAAAACTAGGCGGCAATGCAGAAAAACTTAACAAATAATCTGAAGCAAAATACTTAAAATCTCAAAAGTGGCTCCTTTCTTCTCTCAGCATTTTCTCCTCTTGGTGGGTGCTTCACCAACAGCCAACAAGTCTGAAAAGATGCCAAAACCATGAGGCAATCGGGTTTTAAGAGAGGGAGATCAAGGAGTTAGGAATTGACCCAAAATGGCCAATGAAACTACAGTTTCAAGGCAGTAAGCACTCCCACAGGGGCAGGCAGGCTGCTCAATGTCTATCACTGCCACTGATGAACACAGAGACTTCCCTTTAGCCCAAGCAAACAATGGCCTCCAAGAAACTTACAAACAGTTCAGAACAGCAAATCTGTAACTGAACTTTTTTAAATCTCAGAAAAGTGGGAAAAAGCAAGATTTTTTTTTTTAAAGGAAAGCAGAGGTTCACAAGTATCAACAAGTTAGAACAGTGCAGTAAATGACCCCACACTTGAGTGCTAGGCCAGAGACAGATAAAATGCAAGTTTTAAGAAAAAAACGATTTTAAAAATAAGTGCAGGCAGGAAATTTAGTAATCAGCTCTAGGTTGTGTTCTAAATACAGTTACCAACACAGAAATCAAGTTTAACAAGCCAGAAAATGTTCAAAAGTAGGCGGCAATGCAGAAAAACTTAACAAATAATCTGAAGCGAAATACTTAAAATCTCAAAAGTGGCTCCTTTCTTCTCTCAGCGTTTTCTCCTCTTGGTGGGTGCTTCACCAACAGCCAACAAGTCTGAAAACACATATATACACACATACATACACACACACACACACACACACACACACACACACACACACACACACACACACACACACACACACACACACACACACATACATACACACACACACACACACACACACACACACTAAATATATGCATGTATCCATGTATAGTGATGTGTAGATATATATATATATATGCACACATCCATCCTCAACCCCTTTTCCCCTGGCAACTCGACACCATAAAAATTCACTGCCAATCATTAGCAGACTGGAGTTCTGCTGTGGGAACCCCTAACTGGGAAAAGCTGAAAGACAGGCACACACACACACACACACACACACACACACACACACACACACATATATATATATATATATAGATACACACACACACACACACACACATATATATATATATATATATATATATATATATATATATATAAATTGCATCTATATCATATTATCGTATGATGTAAATAGCGAATGCTATTTCAACGTACCAATAATATCAAAACAACAAAATATTGAACAAATGGAAGGCGAATTGTTTCAGGGAAAAAATTTGCTGCTCCGTAAAAAAAAAAGAAACTTAAATACAAATTTAAGTGGGGGGCTGTACCCCACACACCCCCCATACTTAAATATACCAACTCCAAGATCGCACCATAGTGGAGGAAATGGCAAAGTCCCGATGATGGCCCACCAAATATTTTCCCTGGGAAAAAATTCGATGTTCTGTGACTTCGCTATTTTGCCATTTCGACAGTATCGGATCGACTAAATAGCATTCGCTATTTAGTCCATTCGATAGCATCATATAGACCCATATCTATCTACATATATATATATATATATATATATATATATACCCACACACACAGAGTAAATATATGCATGCATCCATGTATAGTGCATATTATGTATATATATATATATATATATATATATATATATATATATATATATATATATATATATATAAAGAGAGAGAGAGAGGGAGCGACAGAGAGAGAGATGGATAGCTATACAGATTCACAAATATATTATATATATATATATATATATATATATATATATATATATATATATATAAACATACACACACACACACACACACACACACACACACACACACACACACACACACACACACACACACACACACACATTAGTGTTTCCTAATATCATTACAGCAGATTATAAGTATTAACAAATGCTTTTTTCATTATATAAAATGCTGAATTCTTGGTGAGTTTTGAATATTTCTGCTCAGTCATTGTAGCAGATATAACGTATGACTACAAACATTTGGTTTTCTGAGGGTTCAGCTTATATTATCAAATTAATCATCTATTTTCAGTAATATTTCCACTGCAGCTTTCCTGTTTTTATAAAGGAGAAGCACCAGCCATGGGTTGTGTTGGCAGTAGTGCATTGCCAGCAGACTTTCTGTGGTTTGAAATTACAGTGCAGTAATCCTATGAAACCTTGTATGCCTAATCATTTTCTGAGAGCTCCGATGGCCACAGCACATGGCATTAATCAATAAGGTATCTCAACAGAATTGCTCCACTACAAAGACTGAACAGGAAATGCATTCTCAGTTTCCCAGAAAATACAATACAGTGTCAATCAATTATTCATTCTTTTTGTCTGCAGCCGTTGTTTAGGGTTCAATTTCTAAAGCAAATTGAACTATTACGGCTGCTGAAATAGAAATAAATAAGCAGAATGTGATTCCTGATTCCAGGATTATGCAAATGTAAAATTATTAATTAAGGAATGTGCTATCATAACAAAAGGCTTTTCATTCATGTGAGTTTGTAGACTTGAAACACTATGATATTTCCCAGTGATTTATAATCTATGAAACTTCTGTCAACAAAAAGCAGTCTTACATTTGCCTGTGGCAAAATAGCTATTAACCTCTTCAGAATTTGTTCTCTTGTTTGGTCTTCATCAAATTCCTATATGTATTCCAGTGTTATCGGAACCATACAATTAGTTCTTGTCAGGCATGACAGCAGTCTAACAGAGTATTGTCCCTTTCTGTGCATAATGATTCTTGGTGTTCCACGGAAAGCAAATGCCTAGCATATTTGTAGTGTTATGTAAATTGTTAGCATTTGCTTATAGGTTTCATAGATAGTTGGAATGCAACCTAGGAAACCATTAGAGCCCAACCTAAATTTCCAGTTGCCCCACAGTACAGTCTGGTTAAGTGACTTACTCAAGGTCACACACAACACAGAAAGGAAGAAGGTAAGAGGAAACAAGGGCATCCAGCAATGAGGTGGATGGATTGTGCGAGAGAAGATCTGTAACAGTCAGGCATGAGTATCAAAGAAGGCAGTAGTGTGGCACTGAATAGAGAGAGATGACAACAGTTAACACGACATCCCAACCCCGTGTAGAAAATGGGAAAAATTGGGTTAATGATGATGATGATGACACATAAGACAAATGACGGTGGAAATATTCAAATCCTGTTCCCTTGGCGGAGGAAGCACCTGATTAAAACGTCAGGACCTTAGCCCTCTGTGCTAACTGCCAAACAATGATGGCTGTATTAGTATGTAAATTTCTCAAGTATTCACTTTGTGCCCTCATAAGTACCACTCATTTCCATCTTCTTATTTCTTAGAATAACTTCCATTCCCTTCACGTCATCATGGTGTTTCTTAAACACTTTTTATAGATTCATACAGTCATATTTACTTACTAGCCTATTGATTGATTAGAATCTTAGAATCTAAATCTTGCATTCCCATAGTAATTAATCGCCCTTATATTTTGCAATACAAATATCCAAAGGTGGGCTGAACAACTATATGTTGAAGTAAAAACAAGTAGATTTGGGGGTTTACATCTAATAACCTTAACTCTCTAAGCTAATTACCATCTCTCATTGAAACATTAGATATCTTCCTGTCTTGTCATCCAAAGCTGGAGGAAGCAAAACTAGACATGCTCTTTGTTGTGAGACTAAGACACTGCTTTTCAATATAAAATGGAGTCAGATTATCTTTTCTGTTTTGTGAGGTCTATTCTAAACAATCTACATCATATTATTTCTGTAAAACCACTCACTGATGGGTGCTTTTTGATAACCTGAAATTGTATATTATCTCTTCCTATGTTGTCCATGCTACTCTCCAGTATAATGATTAGGACTTCTGACCCCAGCTCTGTAGTATAGAGGTCTGGAGACCTGACTGTGATGTGACCTAGATGACCCTAAATCTATTAGCAGCTTGGGAGATGGAGGAGCCAGAGGGTAGAACAGGAAGGCTCACCCATTCTGAAAAGGAGGAATGATATTTCTGCCTCTAATTTCTTGCTGTCCCAAGGATTGGGACACTCCATAACTCCAAGGTAGATTGCTTTCAACTCACTCCCCCAGGTGGAGCTCAGGAAGTTTGTAACTTCTAAAGGGCGGAGTTTAAGTTTTTTGATAGAATCAAATTATGTACTCACAAATTTAAACAAATGTTCATATCTCTGGAATGGATCTATATCAGTTTGTCGCAATGCAATTGCAGGGAATACTGGATCATCGACCCTCATTCAACAAAAATCTTTTCAGCGATTAGATGAATTTACAGAGGGCAGGTAAATATTTGCCCTGCAGCACAACTTTGACCTTTTATCAACTGTAGTGCGATCTTGGAGTTGGTATATATATTTGGGGGGGGTGCCCCCCACTTGGGTGGGTTCGATTTACATAGCTGTCAGTCCATTCTGCTGTATGGCAAGTATTTACATGCCCTCTGTAAATTCAGCGAATCGCTGAAATGATTTTCACGGAATGAGGATCAATGATCCAGTGTTCGCTGCACTTGCATTGTGACGAACTATATAGACCCTTCTAGAACCACAGGTGTTACTAAAGAAGTGTAAATGGAAAGCTCTTCAACACAAATTGTTTTTACAGTGGTAGTATTCTTTAGCTTCTAGGTCTTAAACTAGACTTTATAAGTCACAGTAAACATAGTAACTATTAAATTTGTAATATTTTGTAAATGACTTACAATTTCTCAGCAATCACTCAAGTTACACACATACTGTCAGCAACATTTTGTTCATCCAGCTGAGAGCTTTCCTATGAGGCTATGCAGTTCTATCCTTGCCACCTGGTTGTCAAGGTATTTAGAAAACATGAAATTTAGAATAATATAAATAAACATTGTACATACAATAGTTCATATCTATTTACCTGCACTAGACAGAGATCAAATATTAGTGCAGTCATGTTTGCCACTATGTAAGCTTTAAAAATAAATATTTTAATACTTTGTACGTAGCATTGTTTTGGAATTATTGATCCAAATGTGAGCAAGCAATATTTGACACCTTGAGGCATTAACAGGATGTAACTGCAGAAATCCCTGGAGGCGTCACTTGGCTGTAAAGAGTTAAAAGTCAGTGTCAGAGGTTTGGGCTGGAGCTAACTGATGTTATGCATACCTCTTAACTGCCCAGAATTTTGCAGGCTGTTGAAAATGTTGCCTTATACTTTTGGCCTGGCTCTTTTAAAATTTTTAGCTTTTAAGCAAATCACTGAGGATTGCAGTCACTAAGAAATGGCAGAGTGAGGCCTGACAATGCCCTGTATGCCAGGTGTTGAGCTCCCCTCAACAGCCTTTAGGAGACAGAATACAGGGACAGGGACAGGGCCTTGAGGCGGTCTGCAAAGGACTTATGCCCTGTATTTTTTTAGTGAGGAACCTCTGTAGACATTCCATTTCTTGGATATGTCTGATTAGGTACATACCAAAGGGGGCATTGTACCCAATGATAGGTCTGATGAATGCTGAATAGAGTGGAACAATGGCTTCCTTGGAC
Organism: Protopterus annectens; assembly: GCF_019279795.1. Taxonomy (NCBI): domain Eukaryota; kingdom Metazoa; phylum Chordata; order Ceratodontiformes; family Protopteridae; genus Protopterus; species Protopterus annectens. The sequence continues at coordinate 1,759,477,436 of NC_056725.1, forward strand.
CTAGATGCCATACCTTTGTTTATAAGTTGCACAAAATAGAATGATTTCCTCACTACTGTTGACACGTGATGGTCAAAGGCTATATTGCTGTCTATGTGGGTCCTCAAGTCCCTGACTACTGGGTCAACTCTAAGGGGTATGCTGTCAATATGATATTTACTTGGAGTGGATGACTTCCCAAAGGATACTATCATGCATTTCTTGGCAATTAATTTTAGTTCAGGGCTCTAATACAAGTTGTTTATCTGGATCAGTCCTTCCTGGAGAACATTTGTGTTAGTGTGGGATCCAGTGACAGCTACTAATTTCCAATCATCTGCAAATGTAGTCGGCAAATTCAGAACCACTCACTGCTGGGTGGTTTTTGATAATCTGAAATGCTATATTATCTCTTCCAATGTTGTTCACGCTGCCCTCCAGTATAATGATTAGGGCTTCTGACCCCAGCTTTGTGGTGTAGTGGCTTTTGTCTGCTGTCTGTCCATTCCACCTAGGTAAGGCATTACAAAAAAAAATCCTCCACGTACATGACAGCATATTTCATGCTTCAAGATGCTCCATTCCATGGTTTCATGTCCTCTTCCCTATTCATCTCTGAACTAGGAGGTTTGAGCAATGAGAAGGTAATACCAGGGACACTTAAGTTAGAAATAATTGGATGGCTGCAGCAGATAGTCATCTGGAAAGTACGCAATAAGGAACGGACAAAATAAATAAATAAAAGAAAGACTAAGATTTTGATTATCATTTTACATGTCCCAGCACTAAAGCACAGCTATACAGAAAGCACAGCGTTTTCCTCATCCTGTATATTCCAGCTTACAAAATTTACAAAACATTAACAATTTTACATATGACTACAGCACACATTTGCTGTTTTTCACTAACTGAAGAATTTCTCTGCTAAGAATTAATAATGACAGTGACAGCTTTAAGGCCCTTTGTTATCTTTTTCTGCACACCATGTTAAGTTTGCAGGGAATATTGCCTCTCAGTAGTACATATGGAATACTGCTGATTATAGTTTTGATTTCTGTCCCATGAAAATGTCACATAGCAAGGTTTTTGTAGTCCTCCATTTTTTCTCTCCAGTTAAAGGCCATACAAATTAATGTGAATGCCTGATAATAGAGGCTTATTGGTATTTATACTGTATTGAAGTGAATAGAAACTATAGAAAAAGCATATTGTCTGGAAAATTGACAAGCCAGCTCTGATAACATGGATTGTCAATCATAGCTGAATAGGCAGCCCAGGCATGTGATAAGAGAAATTTGATACTTCTAGACAGAATTAAAAAGGAGTTCTTTCTTATGTGAAATTATCATCCTTTACAAAAGTAACTAATTTTTATATTTTGCAGTGCCTACCTTATAGTATTCAGGGCCATTCTCCAGTACCCGGTTTATTCTACACAGGGTCGGTGGGAAAGTCAGAGTCAAGCAGTGCATGTAAGGTAGAAAACTAAGCTTGAATGTCCCTCTAAGAGCATGCATGCACACACACACACACACACACACACACACACACACACACACACACACACACACACACACACACACACACACACACACACGTCTACATACAGTTTAAGAGGAGTAGCAATTCACTAATGCAAAGGATATGGGAGGAAACTAAAGACACTTGTGATGCCCATATGGTCACAGGGAAAACACTGAGATTCCATGTACCCAAAACGTCGAGTCCATATACCCCAATTACAACTGAACTGGAGAGTCAAATTCCGTGAGGAAGACATACTCACTACTACACCACCGTGTCACCCTGCAAATACAACTAATTTTGTCAATAGTTGTAGTCTAAAATAAAAAATAGGGCATAATATTTAGAGTGCATGAAAAACTGCAAAGTTTTTAGAGTGTGAGAAACATGGCAATGTTATCTCACAGCTTCTCAAAGAATACATTAATTCAGAGTACTCCTACTTTACAACAATAGAGAGCAAAGCCTGAAGAAAACTGAATGGTAATAAAATATACTGCACAACACAAAGTACACTACAGGTAGGAGAATCTGTCGGTGATAAATATAAGCTCTACAGTACTGTAGCTCCATTATACTATGCTGCAGTTAAGAACATGTTTTAAAATACTGCTAACCACTTAGTATTGCAGTAATATTAATACTACAAAGAGAATCAAGACATGATACAATATATTTGATCTTTAAGTTTTGATACTAGTGATTTAGTTGTTCATTTCAGCCCAAACTTTATTAGCATTATACCATTGTGCCCTTCAAATATGTATATCCCATTGTAAATGCAACAAACAACATCACAGTAGTACACCGGCATGTTCATTAAAACCAGTAATAGTCAAAGTCAGGAATCCCACTCGGCTTTCTTGAAAACATTGGAGAACATGAAGATCTCTCCGAACACCATTATATTGGGCGACTTCAACTACCCAAACATTGACTGGGAGCACTACTCAAGCCCCAGCACCTTAGCCCAAAGGTTCCTGGAAATTATAAACTCAAATGCCATGGAACAACTAGTTACCACTCCCACAAGAGGGGACAACATACTAGACCTGATCATTACCAACATGGGGACTCTATGCTCCACACCAGAAGTATATCCCTCATTGGTAAGATCAGACCATAAATTAATTTCACTGGAAGTCCACATCCCGACCCCACCCCCAGCCCAGAAAACCACAGTGAAAAACTTCTCAAAAGCAAACTTCTCACTTCTCAAAACCGAAGTGGAATCCTTCAAGGCCCCAGGACCAGTGGAAACTACGGCCCAAACTGCAGAATCCTATATAAATGCATTCTACGGACATCTCCAGGAATGCATGGATCATGCTATCCCAAACAAAACCAAGACCCAATCATCCAAAGGCAGGCATCCAGTCTGGTGGACCCCTGCCATAAATAAACTGTACAACAGAAGGAGGAAGCTACTACATGATAGAGCAAAATCTCTAATAGGGAAGGCATCTCTGATCAGTACTAGCAAAAAATTATGATCCCTCATAAAATCCTCCAAGGCCAGCTTCAAGAGAAAAATTGCACAGGACACCAAAAACAATCATAAGACTTTTTTCAGTTATGTTAGAAACATGGGATGCAACTCCCAGACTTGTTCTGAGTTGATTCTAAACGACAAAAAATACAATGAACCGACAGACATCGCCAATATCCTGGCAGACAGGTTCAGTGCAAACTTCTCCACCCCCTCCCCTCCAAAAGAGCAAGTATCTATCCCGGCAGAGGGCTGCCTCCCAAACATCTCTGATGCTCAGGTGAAGGCTGCCCTCTCCAAAGCAAAAAAACACTGCTTCCATGGGACCAGATGGCGTCCCAGGTTGCATCCTACATGAACTCCAAGAGGAACTAATCCCTCAAATAAAACAGCTATACAATCTCAGCCTCACTACAGGATATGTGCCCACAGAATGGCATACAACAACAGTGGTCCCGCTCCACAAAGGTGGAGCCTCTAAGGACCCTGGAAACTATCACCCCATAAGCCTGACTAGCTTAGTCTGCAAGATTATGGAGAGGATCATCATGGAGCTCATAAACAAAGACATTGGGGACCTACAGACACTAGATCCTACCCAGTTTGGCTTTGTCAAGGGCAGATCCTGCCTTTTGAACCTGGTTGACTTCTTCAAAACAGTCAACAAAGCCATAGATGAAGGGAAGGTAGTCCACACAGCCTATCTGGACCTTGCAAAGGCATTTGACACAATACCCCACTCGGGCATCATAGATAAGCTATCCAGCTTAAATATAAACCCCTATGTCACAAGATGGGTCGCAAACTGGCTCAAAGACAGAACCCACAGAGTGAGAGTTGCTGGAGCCATGTCAGACTCGAAACCGGTCACAAGTGGTGTCCCACAGTGTTCTGTCCTGGGACCACTCTTGTTCGGTATATACTTTTCCGAGGTACATGCAAATGTGGGAGGACTATGGCTCACCAAGTTCGAAGACAACTGCAAACTGGGCGCCATAATCGACTCTCCAGCTGACACAAACATCCTTCAAAAAGGTCTCACAGAGACAGATAACTGGTGCCAGCGCCATGGATTAAAGCTAAATGCCAAAAAATGTATAGTCATACCCTTTGGCAAAAACAATGTGCCCACAAATTACCACATAGGCAGAAACCCATTAAGTACAGAGAAAGTTATTAGGGACCTGGGGACCCAAGTTGATAGCAGTCTCTCCTTTGAAAACCACATTGCCAAAGTGGTTAGAAAGACCTTCTACATAGCCCACCTCATCACGAAGGGTTTCACATCTAGATCAAGAGAGGTAATCGTGCCCCTTTATTCATCCCTCATCAGGCCATCATAGAATACAATGCCCCTTTTGGGATGTACCTTACCCGACACCTGCAGCAATTAGAAAGACCCCAAAAGTATCTCACCAAGAGGATCAAGGGTCTCAAACAGATGTCATATGCTGCTCGGTTAAAAAAACTCCATCTCTACTCAGTTGCATACCGCCTACTTCGAGGCGATCTATGCCTGACATACAAAACTATGTCAAATCCAGAATTAATGGACATGCTCCACCTCAGTAAATCTACATCCCTTAGAGCCACATGCTCGAGAGACTTGAACCTCAGCACAGAAATAAATAGAACTTGCTGGAGGGACAGGTTCATAACCCAGAGGCTCCCTTCGCTCTGGAATAGAATTCCAGTTCATGTGAGGCAGAGCACCTCACTGAATCTCTTCAAGAAAAATCTCGATAGGTGGATGGGGGATCGTAGGTTTGTCCCAGGGATTACTCCCGTGTCACTATTAGACAGAGGCACAGTAAACTAAACCTTAAAAAGGGCACAGTATACTCAAATCAAGGGGTGGCGTAAGCCATACAGAATCGGGCTAGGCTTATAATTGCCCCAGGGCAGATAGCCTAGTATGAACCTATGAACCTATGAGCCTATAATGCATCAAAACATAATACAGTAGACTAAAAGAAATGCATAATGCAGATAAGGGCACTAAAACTTAGGGAGTTAGGAATCTAATTATGTGTTTATTTTTATTTTATTTATTTTTAGTATGTTATCCAGAAGAGAGGACAAGTCCAGAGAACCTTTTCAGCCATATCATGGGCCAATATGCAAATACAAGAACAAATAGAGTAAAATAACTGTACTGGTGGTACGGCAGTAGCATTGTTACCTCACAGCAAGAGGTTCTTCCGTTCGATTCTCGGCTTGGCTTGGAAGTGCCTTCTGTGTGGAGTCTGCATGTCCTCCCCGCGATTGGGTAGCATTCGAAAGACATCTGTGTGTAAATGGGCATGCCTTCATTGAAGGTTGGGTGTCAAGCTGGCACCTCGGCGTTTCATAAAAATCTACTGCCAATCATTAGCAGACTGGAGTTCCGCTGTGGTGACCCCTTACCAGGAAAAAGCCGAAAGACAAACAACAACAACATAAAATGTTGTTCTTACCTGGTCTAAGGAGTCAGTAGAAGAACACCACTCATTGACTTGACTCCTGAGGTAGAGGGTATTAAAGACCACAAGCTATTGTATCAGAAGCTTGAAATATACTTCTACATCTGTCATGTAGTACCTCAGAGCTTAAACAAAATGAAGAGAAAGTAAAGAATCAAGCTGATCATGCAGGTTAACTGTCTCTAGCAACAGAAGGCATATTATGTAGAAAGTATCTTGATGCTGGTGAAAATTAGAAGGCTGTGGGTTCTATTCCCACAGCAGTAGACAGAGTTCATGTTCTACTTATGATATAGCATTGCAGTATGGGTTTGGATGCACTCCTGATGTGCCATCCTTTGGATGGCACTTTAAACTCAGGTCCCATACCTGTAGTGGTAGTACTTCAGATGGATATAAAAGAATTCAAAGCCTTTAATGTAAACAGCAGGGTTCCTGATTACCCTCTCAGTGAACCGCTCTCATCTTACTTCCACCTCTTCAGTTTACTGAAAAGATGCTTTATCAATGGACCTCATAAAGTTACTACTTGTATTCTAAGACTTAACCACATTTTATGATGTCCTGCAACTGAAATCCATATTATACAAGTCAGAAGCGCTGTCAAATTGCCATTTAAAACTCAGTATAATACATAGCTGTTTATTAACTGCTCCTCTGTGAACGTTATCCCATCGTTATTCATGGAGTCCATATACAAATTTCCTGTAATATCAATCATGCACTCATACGGAACCCCGTAAAGCAGAGAAAGCTTTTCATAGATAACAAACCCACTACACTGCACTAGAAAATGTTGCATCATCTTCTCCTGTCCTTGGCACAGGTTAAAGGTGCTTCTGATAGCATTTATATCTAATGTTACCTTTCACATATATCTTATATTATGATAATAATCAAAGAAAGTCCAAAATATACTCTAGGATGTAACTGACGAATAACTTATTTTTTACTGGGCTGATATGAGCAGGTCTAAAGTACAGGCAGGGTACAGCATGAAGTACCAAAAAACAAACTTTATTAACTTTAAAATACTAAAAAACAAAAACAATATACAACTATAAAACATTAAAAAGCGATAAAAACAATATGCACTGTAATCTGCCTGTACTTTGGTTATTTGTCTTGGATGTACGTCCGATATGAGTAGGTGCTGGGCCATTCAAGGAGTTATCTTATATTGTGTGCTTATGCTATTCTCTAACCTTGTACTAGAATCCATTTAACTATCTTACATCTATGTCAGATTCTCAAAAAAAAGACACACACTTCTGTTTATCCACACAAGATCAGAGTGACTTTCTCAAAACGCCTGAATGTTCTCTACCTCCCCACCCCCATCATTCCCATCAAGAACAGTACAAAAACTGCAATATTCTAAGCCTGTCTGAAACTCCTACTTGCACTGGTGTAAATGCCATTGTTAAATAAAATACCTGCAGAAAACCTGGAGGATGTACCATCGATGCAGTCAGTAGAAAACTAACAACTGGTCATGCAATAGGGTTAGTATACTTAGTGTGATTAACATAATAATTACAACTGTCACAGTGACTGTTGTTGCTTCAATTTCAGGAAGCAAGAAATCAATTTTTCACATGGAAAAACAAAGTGACATGAAACATTTTTGAATCATAACCTCCTGCTTAAAAAATGCATATTAAGTTCCCTCTTTTTCTAAGCATTTCCCTTCCCTTCTCTAAGGTCACTTTTTAGTTAAAATAAACATAATTTTTATTATCAAAAAATAAATTCATCACCTTTCTGGTTCCCAAAAGAAGACTGTCTCCTGGATGTGTGCAGAACTGGCTCCAAAACAGTACCCCGTAGATGTTATTATATTGTGATGAAGACCCAGAATTCCAAAAATATATACTATCACCTACAAAATATCTGATATTCCCTATTGGGAGGATGTCAGGATTGTCATATCATCCATTTATCCAGGCATTCAGGGATAGCCATGTCCTGCAGTCTGCAAGGCTGTGATACTAAAATGTGGATTATTAATGTGATCCAACCAAAGGCCTTGGTGCTCACTCTTGTAATGTAAAATAAATAATAAAAAAATAAATAAATTATTCTTACAAAGGAATTTGAAAAAAATATATAAGCCTCTCTAGGAATCCTTGGATTCTCATAAATAATCATAACATGGACGTTTGCATTGAATGCAATGTGTGTCTCACATTCAGGAATGATATTTACAGCATTTTAGTCTCAGCAGAGGACACATAGGAACGGGAGAACATAATTATGTGGATACAGAGAGGATTGTAAGTGCCAAGGGGTCTTTTACTTTCACTGGTGACCTGTCAATCACCCACTGCTGGCAACTCCTTCCTGGTACGACACATCATTATTTTTAACTTATAATGTTAGACAAAGTAATACTACAGTAATGCATGCCTAATTACACCAAAAGTTTATAATCTACATTCAGAGAAACTAAGTTGTATCAATTGTGTTTGTTTGTCCTGCCTTATTTCTTATACACAGTAAGAAACAGACCATAATACCAGAACTGTGACAGTCCAAGTATAACATATCCAGTTCATAATCCAAACTAGAAACTTCCAAATAAGTGGAGACATTCATTTATACATGTTATATTTCATCCAGGGGCACTTATTTTGGGGACAGATTCAAGCATCACTCAACTTCTAAAGAGCAGATAGGGTGCTTTACATCTGATCATATCCCTATAGCTTGCTGGCCATAACTTAAATAATGTTGGTAAGAATAAAGAACACACTATAAAAGGAATATTGGTAGACATACTTTTGCAAACATTGTCCTTATATATCTGCTAATCTGTTCCCTTCCCTCATCCTTAAAGGCATCATATCTATATCTCTCAACTGCCTCTTTTCAAGATAGAAAAAGGATACACAGTTTCTTCTGTCTTCCCTCAAGTTATGTATCACCTTTAGATCATTTTGTTATGCCTTCCTGGGATACCATTTTAAATCTGCTAATCATTGAAAGTTCTGTTTATAAACCTAAGAAGATGTCTTGACTCTTTCCCCCGATTTTTTGCAGTGCCACTGGATCAGAAGGTACAAACTAACCTTTGATGCAGGAAAATCATAAGACAGGGAATGGGGTCTATTCACTCACAAGATGCTTAAATTAATTTCACTAATAATTACCAGCAGTACAGTATAAGACAATGCTGCACTCCTGAGGTCACATTCTTGATTATTTTGGCATATATATATATATATATATATATATATATATATATATATATATATATATATACATACATACATACATATATCCATCCTCAACCCCTTTTCCCATTACGCACATGGGGTTGGGGTGTCGCTTCCACAGTGATAATCATCTAGAGCCAAGGTTTACACCACCTGGTGCCTAGCCATGCCACAGTAGTTCAGTCACACCACACATTCACACACACACTCTCGACTACAGGCAATTTAGAGTGTCTAATCCATCTACTGCATGTCTTTGGAATGTGGAAGGTAAACAGAGCAGCCGGAAAAACCTACGTGACCACAGGGAGGACATGCAGACGCTGCACAGAAGACACCCCAGCTGGAGAACCTCTTGCTGCAAGGCGACAACGCTAACCATTGCACCATTGCAGCCACTCTATATTGCACTTTCAATAATCATTTACGTATACATCAGGAAGTGTCTACACTTTTCACATTGTACTTGATTTTCTATTTACCTATCCCATCATTTTGCTTTAACAACAATTTTAATTTTTTCTTGACACATTACCACTATGTCATATTTTGTTGACTAACATTTCTTCATATTTGCCTCCTAATATATTCCTTACACAAATAAACACTATTTTATTTATTTTTTTCCACTTGTCTACTTTTTATATCACAATTTACCTCATAACATCATGCCCATTGTTACATTTTTTATGTATTCATATCTATAACTTTCTTCAAACATCTTAAAGAAATCAAATTAAGAAAATGTGCTATCATTTCTTCCATATGTGCTGTATTGCCCTTCTTCCACTCTTGTATTTCATTTGTGAAATTACCGGGTGAGTTGTTTAACATAAGTCTCCATATGAATTCAGAATTTTCCCACACTGTTCCAAATCTTTTTTTTTTCCCAGAACATATTTTTATTTATACATTCTAATATGTCGCTATCAGAAAACAACTTTCTTGATCTAGATTTCATTTCTTCCCAAAATACTGTATACTAAATCCATCCATTATTGAGTTGCCTCTGACTCCTGTAGCCCATGAAGAGCCAATGTCATCCACAGAGTTTCCAAGAAAAGCAGGAAGTAGAAGTAGATGCCAGGCCTTTCTTCCATATCAGGCACACTGTGGACACACCCCATGGACTGTATAAAGCCATTAAACCACCTACTTCTAGTGAGCATTTTTCAACACCCGAGCACTAAGTTTTACTATTGTAATTTCTATATTCTATCCATCTGTACTCGTACAAGGTTGCTAAGGCCTGGAACTCCTTACCTGCATCCATCGGGTCAATACTCTCCCTCCCATCTTTCAAAACCACTCTGAATGGCTTCCTAGATAAAATCTGTCTCTGTTCTTGCTCAAAACCAGGATAAACTATATCTCTAAATGCAAACACGTACCTTTTCACTCTTTATATCTCCTTACTCTTCCTTCTTCACTTACTTCCTTACTTCTATCACATTCCCTTCCCTGACTTTCTCTCTAAATATACCAAATCCTGTTTTTTCCTCACTTCTTATTGCAGTTCCTGTTTGTATTAGACTAACTTACCTTTAATTTTTCTACAATTAAATGATTGTCATATAACTTGTATCAATTCTTAACCCATGTTTTTATATGTATAATTTGTTATAAGTATTTAAATTGCAGATGTTTTTGTTTTAATTTTGAAGATTGTAAAATTATTGTTCTTAAAATGTTTTGTAATAATTTGAAGCTTTTCTCTCTGGACCTCCGCTGAAAATGAAAATGGGTTTCTTACCTAGTCGAACTTTCCTGGTAATCAAATGTCAATAAATAAATAAATCATCATTTAGGTTTAATTTTGTTCATTTTTAATTGGTTCCCACTTCCCTGTCATTAAAGCAGCCAATCCATTGTTGGCAGTTATTGTTTAGCAGTAGGCAGCTGCAATTATTGCAGGAGTAAAACTAGAAATGCTTACATATATTTTTAAGAAGAAAAAAGGTCATTCTAATCACCTGATTGTTTGTTGGTTGCAATTACTACTGTTACTGCCAAATATTGATATAAAAAAGGAAACAACATAAGCAACAGCTGGAACACCACCATTACTCAGATGGGTTATCAGACTTAGAAATTTCAGCAAGATAAGCAACTCATTCAGTAGAATTGCAAAAGTTATGGCAAGGTGATCAACAGAGTAACAAGAGGTTTGACCTCATTCACCAGACGGAGATACAGTACATTTTTTCATTTCTTTTTATTGTGTGTGTGTGTGTGTGTGTGTGTGTGTGTGTGTGTGTGTGTGTGTGTGTGTGTGTGTGTGTGTGTGTCTGTCTGTCTGTGTGTGTTCTGCACTGCGTAGATTCATAACTGGCCTAATGATTAAGATCTTTATCTTAGCACAAAAAAGAGAGTTCAGTATTGATCTCCAGGCAATCCTTGCTTGAAATTTGCATGCTCTCCTTGTGTTCCTGTGGGGTTCTTCCCCAAAACACATTGTGTGTTCCACCGCAAACTCACCCAAATTTCAGTGGAGTACTGGGCATCAGCAGAAATTCTAGGCAGTGCCTAGCAGGGAAGGCCTGTGTAGACCAGTCATTTTTAGGCATCAGCTGCGATGCACAGAATGTTCTAGACAGGAGAACATGGATCACAAACTGCATGCTGTGTCAGGGCTAGTCACTCATGAGTGTAAAATATGGCTATAGGTGATTCTGTCACATTGACTGATGTTTACAAAAATCATGGGTATTTGCCATGATAAGTGAGATGAGGACCTTAGCAACAACAGGGGACCATATTAATGATAGGAGGGGTCTAGGTGCCCCATTGGCCAGATTGTGTGTCTGTCATAAAGCCCAGGTGTCCTGGGACAATAAGCTGCTGGACAGCTGATATCCAGTTTCCAAGCCTGGTAATTGGGATAGCCCTGTTGAAAAAATGCCGAATGTAAAACATTTTAAAAACTAAAAAGCTGAATATAAAAACAATCAACCTGCCAGATATGAACTGATTATCCAGGAGATTGTGATGGAGAGGAAAAGAGTGCATTCAAGCAGCATTTGCAGGATCCACTAAATAAAGCAGGACTAAATGAGTTGGTGTTATAATTTGGGATCTGAATGTTCATATCAGGACAGATAGGACAGGATATTAGGACAACATGGGTCAACAAGGGTGGGGCAATGTAGAGAAAGTATATCACAAGGTTCTGAGAAAGCTGATTGGGGTAGTTCTACAATGGTTCAAAGTCCTGGAAGCATTGATAAAATTAATGCAGGTTATGCACAAGGACCCAACGGCAAAAATATAAACAGTTTTTGGACTCACAGAAGGGTTCCCAGGGAAAGTGAGTGTGCACCATGGTTCAGCGCTGTGCCCACTGATGTTCATACAGGTAATGGACTTCATTAGCAAACAGATCAGAAGGGACAGATCAAAAAAGCTACTGTATTCACATGATGTGGCATTACAAGTAGACTCAACACGAACTTCAGCAAATGATGGGGGAATGCAATGCAAAATGAAGGGTATAAAGAATGAAAATGAGTACAGACAAGACAGTTGATATGGCAGCAGATGGAGGAAATCAGAAGAAGCTGAAAACTGAAATTGAAAGGAAAATAGTGGAATTGGTTAACAGCTTCAAGTATCTGGGAGGGATGGTTGAGGAAAAGGGAAGTCTGAATGAGGAGGTCAAAGCTAGAATCAGCGAGGGTTGCAGCCAATTGATGTAGTGTGTCAAGGGTAGAGTGTAACAAAAGAATGCCAAAGAAACTGAAAAGTAAAATATAAAAACAGAGCTGCTGCCCATACTTCTAAAAGGTATGGAAATCTGGGCAGTAAAAACAGAGGAGCTGAGGAAGCTACAGGTGATGGAGATGAAGCCCCTGAGATGTGTGGTACGATGCACACTGTGGGACATATAAAGAAATTGTGTCATCAGAGAAGGTGCTAAAGTAGCTCCAGTTGAAGAGAAGATCAAAGAGAACAGATTGTGGTGGTTCGGCCATATGTACAGAAAAGATGATTTAGTGAAGAAGATTTGGGAGAGATAGGAAGAAGGCAAGAGGAAACAAGGATACCCAGCAAACAGACTGACAGACTGTGTGAAGGACTGCAAACACTCAGCATGACTGCCCAAGAAGGTACAAGAGTGACGCTGAATCAACAGACATGACAAGAGTTGATGTGATGCACCAGCACCATTCAGTAAAAGAGAAAAAGGAAACTGGTGATGATGATGATGATGACTGCATGGATTCACGAAATAGCTTTGTCCCTACACGAGGAAAGTAGTAAATATATCAAGGTCATTAGAATTTGTTTTAATTCATATAAACTGTAACTTGATTTATTTTGTGTAGCATTTTGGAAAGGCCCCATTTCAGAGTGGCCCTTGGCTCCTAGATGTGTGGTTACTACCCTACAACTGAAAGGTTCTAGCTAATTAAAGGTGACAAGCTGATATACACCCTGGTGGATGGCTCTGGTGAGAGTCTGCATCTGGGTAATGAGGGGCAGAGTCCAATAAATTTGGTGTGGAAAAGATTGGAGGAGAGAAAATACTGCTTAAAGGAACAAAAACTGAACATCTGGAGATAACCTTATGTGGACATCAATAAACTGTGAGGACAGGAAAATACTGACATTCAATGGATGATTTGCTCATTTACACAAGCAAAACTTGAAATGTTCTCTCTGGCTAGTTTACATTTTACAGTGTAACAAAGAGTGCCAATTAGAGATTAAGAAGGTTGTGCTCTCACCTAATGGGTAAGGGTTATTTTTCCTATTAGGATTGAATTTCTTTCTAACTTTTATGCAGTAAGTATTGATTGCATTGAAATAATTTGAATATTACTGCATATTTTAAACTAGATTTGACAGAAAGATTAAACATATTTTGATTCTGTTACAAGGTGTCATGCATTACCAGGTACTTGTGTACGCTATATATTTAGAACTGAATCTTTATACTAGCATCATAACCGTACTGTAGCACTGTAACATTTTATAGTTTTAGGGAGATATGGTGGCATTGAAAGCTACTGTGGCTTTCCTTTTATGTTGAAAATGTTATGCTAGAAATTGTTATATGTTGTGAATATATTACAGCACCCTGTGCTTTTACATAACTTCAGGTACGTATGTATTATAAGGATGATGACAGTGATTAGTAGTAGTACTAGTGTTGTTTTTATTAAGTTTGAAGTTTAAAAGTGTAACAATTTGAAATAATCCATATGCCATGAATTATTTGCAGACTAGCATCTCTGGTGAACAGACTGCTTTATGATTTTTTTTTATTTTTAACACCTTTATTAAATTATCACTTAAAGCATAAGCAAACATACATTTATATGAAAGAAAACAAACCATAGTAACATATACCCATTTGCAAACATACATCACATATATTCTCCTGCAAAACTTTATTCTGCATATATTGTTCCCACAATTTCAATTTTTTTGATGCAATTTGCTCCTCCGCTTTTCTAAAGATCCCAGTTCCAGTTCTTTCGTCTCTGGTGAAATATTCAATACTTCAAATACAGTTGGTTTAGACTTTGATTTCCATTGTCTAGTAGCTGATTTTTTGACAGCCACCAGAATTAAACTTAGCGAGGCCTTACTATATCAAGGAAATTCAGATCCTGTATCCCAGCTCAAAAAATCATTTCCTTACTTACACCTATTTGTTCATCCAATATTTCTGACATAGTACTCTGTAGGGAATTTTATAGTCTACTAACTTGTTACACTCCCAAAACATATATACCCAGTTACCACTCACTCTCCCATCACACTTCCAACACTTGTCATCTACCTGAGGAAAAATTATTTGGAGTTTGTCTGGGGTATAAAAATACCTATGCAAACACATCCAAGCAAAAATCCTATATCTTCTAGACTTTGTTACATACTTGGGAGTCATATGTACACCCTCCTATTATTTCCTTGTGAATTGACTACCCAGTTTCTCTTCTCAATCTTTTCTAACCTCCTCTGATTGATTCCTATAGCCATTGTGCAATATTTTATATGCCCTACTAATTATCTATTTTTTAGATTCAATTAAAAACTCTGCCAGAGCAGGTCTTTCACTTAGGATTCCCCTATCCCATTCTCTTTGCCTATACTCAGGTATCAATCCCTGATAGGGAATGTAATCTGTAGCCTACAGTCCAAATGTATTCTTGGCTTCTTCCCATTCTAGCACCTTTCTCCCTCTAGATATTTGCTCCCAATATCTTGGTTTCTTTGCCAGTTTGGTCTAGTAAACTCCACCCCCTTCTTGCCTATTCTCTGTACCTTTAATTGCAGTCATCCTTATCAGCAAAATCTCATTTGTCTATGCTCGTCCTGGCTTAATTCTTAAAACACTTTCTGCTGCTTTCTGAATATAATATTCTGCATGACTATTGGTATTCTCCTTAAGGATGTGCATCTAAAATCCCAGTAAAAAGTCTAATGTACCCGCAGAAGGGAAATCCAGCCACAAAACGAATAAAAAACAACTTTATTCTAATGAACCAAACCACATTAATGTTTCTTAACAAACTCCACAAATACGTTTTCATTTAAACTACTTCATCAGATGCAGAATGAGCAGGACTTCATGTGGGTGTGTGACAAACAGCATCATGGAGGATAGTTGGAAATACCTCTTACAACAAACACTGTGGAGACAGGCCAACAAACTGGAGGGGGATGTTCCAGACATGGGGACAGAAATAATCCTAATCCACCTTGTTCTATTGCAAGGATCAACATGTAACAATTGACCTTACCCTATTCCCCTTCCAGATAATATCCTTCAACTCTTTATTAATTATTGTCCACAACTTCTCTTCTAGTTGATAAAAAAATATGCCTGACCTGTATATAAAACTAAAGGGGATAAAACATTTTCAGTGCTTGATTCTGGCTACCATATCCATAAACAGCTTTCACTTTCTCAGTTTTTTTATCTTTTGTTTAGTCTCTTCCCGCATATCCTGGGCATTGCTGGACTAATTCATGTGCTGGTACATAGTTTACAACTATAGCCTTTAAGACTCAAAACTGTCTCAAAATGTTCCAGAACACTAAAATGTCCTTTTCTAGTTTTATCAGGTACAAAATAACATTGCTTTCAAATAAAGTCAGCTTTTCTTGATTACCATACCAAGCATATCATTAAATTTCTAAATCCTTTATTTTCTTTGCCAATGTCACTAAATGCAAAGCAGGTAACAAGGGAAAGAGGACACCCCTGCCTGGTTCCTCTATTCAGACATAACTTGCCATAAATGAACCTTCTCACTTTAACATTTGCCTCTGATTCCTGATATAGCCTCCCTATTAATCTCATTCTTGTAACAGGGAATGCAAATGCTTCCATTGCCCTACTCATAAAATCCCAACTTACTCTACCAAATGCTTTCTCTCCATTAATACTCACCAAAAACAGCAGTATTTTCTTACACTCTGCTTCTCTCTGCACCATCATTGTTCTATTAATGTTGTCAAATGTTTGCTTCTCCGCCACAAAACCATGCTGCTACATATCTATCAACTGTGGCAACACCTTTGCCATTCTTTTATATATTATAGACATAAACACTTTATAACCATGGTTAAAATTGAAATGGCCCTATATGAAGTTAGGTCTGACAGGTCTTTACCATCTTTAGGTATTACAACCACCACAGCTTTCTTCCAGGATGCTGGTGCTTTCCCTCCTTTTAATATACTGTTAAACAAAACCTTCCAGATCTTTACCACTTTCTTCCCTCCTAGCTTCCACACTTCCACAGAAATACCATCTATTCATGGAGACTTTTCTGCAGACTGACTGTCACCATTTTTATTTTATCGTCTCCTGTCTTAACTGTTAATCGTTGAGCCTCATTTATCTATAACCTTGCATACTTACATCTTCCATAAATATTTCCATTTCTGCTCTTCTTGATTTCCACATTTCTCTGCTTTATACAAATTTTCATAAAATTTTCAAATTATATCTAATACATGTGACTCCTCTGCACTGGCCCAGTAATCAAGAAGCCTCAGTCCTCACCACTGGCAACAGTAAGGGGTATACACAATGGGAGGATGACAAGTACAAACACAGTAAAGTACAATTTCCCTTAAGAGTACACAGAGATCACAGTCAGTTTGGGGCTGGTTTGTCCCTCTTTCGCCAGATCCCCAATAAGACTCCCCACAGGCACAGCTATAGGGATAAGATCTCAGCTGAGGGGTCAAGCCAAGACCTCCTTTCTGTCCCTTTCCCTTTCTGTCCAACCAGCAATTAGTGTTCCTGCCCAAGTAGCTGACATACACACACACACTTTCAGATTTGATTTATACACATACAGCTGGTAAAGGCTGACACAGGTTTACTAGCTATGCCCCCTTATGCCCAGACTATAAGGTAGTTATCACTGCCATCAACTCCTACTTATCAGCTACTATAAAGGTCCTTACAAAGGGTGACCAATCCTACTGTGTAATGTTACTATTATCCAAATGGTAAGTGTGACCAAGACCAAGGTTATTTAGGAGTGGCCTTTACAGTGTCACCAAATACATATGCAAGTATGCTAAGAGCTTAAATATGCCTCACAAATATCAGCCACAAAGATAGGTTTAAATATATTTAATGATGAATAATAAAAGAACAAGGCAATACTCAGACAACACAGTAACTACAGAGTTCAGAATCACAGGAAATATTTAAAAAAAATTGTAGGACAGTCTCAAATAAATACAGAAAAAATCAAAACTAATCTTTACTATATTCCTATCTATATCTAAGAAAAATTACTGTACCCTAGACTTACTTACAGAGCAACATGCAGGCAGAAGTGCTGAATGGATGTTTCTATGTCCAAGACAAGATGCAAAATGCACTGTCTTTCTATGAGAGAGTTCTTAAATTACTATCAAACATTACTGCTGGGTCAGCTTGGATGACATCACTCTGTCACCTGCCTTCAGTTCCCAGGCTAACAGATACCAACAGAATTTGATTATCTCTGTGTGAGAAGTAGATATCTCTCAGATGTGCAGCTGCTAGGAAGCAAAAAACACTTTACATTTTAAACCTAGTAATTAAAATTACTTTTAAGACAATAGAAAAATGTCTAGCTCTAGACATTGTGTCTGCTTGCTGCATTGAAACACAGAGATAACACAATCGTAAAACATTTTGATTACAACTTATTTTTTTGAAGTTTTGCAGGTTAACTCTGTATGTTCCAGCTTCTTCCATTAAAACATATATTTGCACAGGTATACAGTTTATATACATTTCTGTAATTAACACACAGTTCTGTATAAATCATAGCAATATTCACAAATGACATAGAATTATTTACAAATTCCAGCTAGCTGGGCTGGCAGCATCACAACCCCCCCCCCCCCACTGAAAACTCAAGCTAGTTTTTCAAGTGCCCCTTAAGAAACATTGCTTGAGAGGGTTCAGCCTATCTCGGAATACCCTACCCCATTCCTTGTCTTGAGTGCCCATCTGTGTTTTTATTTTATTTTACATTAGTTGACCGGGCTAGTCTAGCTGGATACATGTCCATTTTCAGTAGAGGCCCAGGGAGAAAAGCTCCAAGTAAAAACTTATACAATTAATCTAAAGGTTGTGACATATATTACAAAAACAGGAAGCGTTACAAAAAATGTTTTTTTTTTTCAAATTATAATAGTCATAATTATTACATATATGCAAATTTGTATGCAATAATATAAAATGGTGAGACTATGAAGGAAAGATAATAGAGGGTATAGTTTATAAAGAAAAGTAGTAACAGGAGAAAAGTTAGTCACTTTTAGTACAAGAGCATAGCCAGTGTTTATTGAGATATAGTTTTAGATTCCTTTTAAAAAGTAAAAGAGAAGTCAGTGATGTGATTTCAGAGGGTAGTTTGTTCCATAGTTTCCTGTTTGTTTGAGGAGCGTAGATTCTTGAGATTATTATAGGGTGTTATGAGGCTAGAAAATATATGTGTGCTGTTGGGTTGTAACAAGGTCTTGTGGGCTATTGTGAGCTGCTGTAATTGAAGCTGGTTAAGAAATTCTAGCCAGTCTAGTTGTTTTAGGTTCAAACAGTGTTGGGTTCTAAATGGAGAACCTGTGGCAAATCTAGCAATATTATTATAGGATATAGCATTGCTAAACCTGCTGCAGTGCTGCACTGCCATATCATATGCTTGCAACTCTGGGCTCCAGCTTAGAAACTTGGCATTTTGCTGGCTGGCTCAATATAGACATGTTAAGGGATTGTGGTCTGTAACTGCAATGACTTTTCTTCCATACAGATAAGGCTGAAGTTTCTGCAGTGCCCACACTATGGCTAGGCATTCCTTTTCTACAGCTGCATAGCATTCCTCCCTGGGTTGGAGCCTATAACTGAGATATACCACTGGGTGCTCTTATCCCTCTGAGGAAACCAGGCTAAGTACAGCCCCCACCCCATGGTTAGAAGCATCCACCTGCACAACAAATTCTTTGCTGTAATCTGGACAGGTTAACACAAGGGGTCCTCCCAAAGCTCTTTTAAGTTTCTAGAATGCCTGTTCACATACTGGGTACACTGCCTTCTCTGGCCTGTTTTCCTTTTCAGGTCTGTGAGGGGAGCAGCTATGGTACTATAACTGGGGACAAACTTTCTGTAGTGCCCTGCTGTCCCTAAGAATGCCCTCACCTGCTGTTTGGTAACAGGGACAGGCCTGATCATACCACTCCCCACTCTATGTCCAGATAGGAGACCACTGCCATACCCACCTGATATTTGCTGGGCTTAATGGTCAACCCTGCCCTCTGTAGTCTGCCCAGCACCTCCCTGACATGCTGAAGCTGCTCTTGCCAGGAATGGCTGTAGATGGCAATGTCATCTAGGTAAGCAAGGGCAAAATCTCCTGCCCCTGCTAGGATATGATCTACCAGCCTCTAGAAAGTTTCTGGGGCATTTTTCATCTCAAAGGGCATCTTTGCAAACTCATACAAGCCAAAAGAAATCACAAAGGCTAACCTCTCTCTATCACTGGGAGTCAAGAGCACCTGACAGTAACCCTTGGTAAGATCAATGGTGGTAAGATACTTAGCCCCACACAACGGCTCTAGGGTTTCATCTGTCCTAGGCATGGGGTAAGCATCTAACTCTCTGTGACTATTTAATTTCCTGTAGTCCATACAGAACCTGGTGCTGCCATCCTTCTTTGGTACAAGCACCACTAGGGAGGCCCAGGAACTGCTGGACTCCTGAATTACCCCTAGAACAAACATTTCCTGTATCTCCTCCCTCAGAGTGTGTTTGAATCTTAATAGGTCTTTGGGGTCCTGCATCCACATGGTGGTGAACCAGGTGGGTGCACCCTGGTTTCCTAGTGAACATGTCCTCAAACTCCTGTAACACTGTTCGGATTTCTAAAACCTGGGTAGGGGATAGCTACTGGGACATTGCTACCCCTTCCACTGAGGTGTCAGTTTGAGCCTCAATGAGGAGATCAGTCACCAGATCTCCCTCAGACTCCTGCAATTCACTGCAAATACTCAGCACAACAGCCTCCCTGTCACGGTAAGGTTACATCATGTTAACATGGTACAATTTGTGCCCCTGCCTAGCAGTTCTGCCATGCAGTTAACATCACTGACCTTCCTTACCACCTTGTAGGGTCCCTCCCAGGCTGCCTGCAGCTTGTTGTGTCTGACAGGAATGAGAACCATTACCTGCTGCTCTGCAGCATGCTCTCTAGCTCCAGCATTCCTATCATACCAGACCTTATTCTGCTGTTGGGCTTCTGCCAGATTCTCCTGTGCCAAGCCCAAGAATTCCCTAAGCCTTGTCCTGAGGTTTAGAACATATGCCACAGCAGATGCCTTGTGGGATTCACATCAATGTCCCACTCATCTCGAATCAAATCTAGAGGTCCCCTCACCCTATGCCCATACAACAACTCAAAGGGTGAAAAACCTGTGGATTCCTGAGGAACCTTTCTGTAAGCAAACAGATGGGGCAAATATTTGTCCCACTCCCTCTTAAACTGGTCTGCAAATGCTCATAGCATTGTCTTGAGTGTAGAGTTTAACCTCTCAACAAGACCATTAGTCTGTGGATGGTAGGGGGTGATCTTTAGCTGCTTCACTACACAGTACTTTGACAGATAAACCAGCAGGTCTGACATGAAATTGGCACCTCTGCCAGTCAGTATTTCATTTGTGAAATCTACCCTGCTGAAAATCTTTAACAAAGCAGTTGCCACCTTTTCTGCCTCAATGGAGGACAGAGCCACTGCCTCAGGGTATCTGGTAGCATAGTCTACTACCACTAGGATATATTTTTTCCCTGTGGAACTTGGGGTACTCAGAGGCCCCACGTTATACATAGCTACCCTCTGAAATGAATCCTAAATCACAGGCAAAGGCATCAAAGGAGCTTTCACCTTGTCTCCTGCCTTGCCTACCTTTTGTCACTGCTCACAGGTCCTGCAGTACCCTGTTACATCTCTAGAAATCCCAGGCCAATAGAAGTTCTGCATGATATGTCTCTTTGTACATTTATGCCCATATAAGCCTGCAAAGGGAATATTATGGGCTATGGCTAGACGTGCCAGATGGTAAGCTCTGGGCACTACCATCTGCTGTATTCTCTCACCCTCTAGTCCTCCCTCAGGGATTTACTGTCTATACAGTAACCCTTTGTCCCAGTATACAGATTTTTCCTTCCCTTGGGAATCAGGTGTCTCACTAGCTACCTCCCTCAGGCCTTGTAATGTAGGGTCTGAGAGCTGAGCCTGTCTCTTTCTTTGTTACCCTTCCCAGCTCCCCTTCCACAGGAAGTCTGGTATCCTCTGACAGCAGTGCCTCACTGTCAGCCTGGGTACTACTACTCACCTCTGCCCTTGCAGTCACTCTGTCCAAGGGAACACAAGTTCCCACAAGCAGCTGTGGCTCACCTTCAGTCTCACTGCTACAGGGTAGCTGCCTCCCAGAAGTAACCACCTCACCAGTCCTGGCTGCAAGTGCGCAGTCTATCTGGGTCTCCCTCAGGCTACCAGACCCACATGCTTGTCTCCAAGCCTGACTGAGTGTAACTGCATGCACACATGGTACTGCATTATCAAAGTCATTCCCTATCAGGGCATCAGCAGGGATATCCTCAAACACACCTACTTGCTGGCTTCCTTTTCCACTATCCCAGTCAAGGATAATCCTAGCCAAAGGTATTTGGAATGGGGTGCCTCCTAAAGCTCTGACTGGAGTAGACTGCCCAAGCAAGTAGTGCTCATCTGTAACCATTGCAGGCTTCACAATGGTTAGGTCATAGGCTGTGTCTCTCTTAGCCATGGCCTCTTTCCCATTCACTTAGATAGGATATAACCTTTTGTGGTAGTTTGGTACCCTTGTTGTCCCAAAACAACCTACGGTTGGCATTTTGTCATTCCCATTACTGGCTCTCCCACCTTTTGTTCCCCACCTTGCCTCTGTGGACATCTATATGCTACATGGCCCCACTGGTTGCATTTAAAACATTTAACCCTTGGTCCTGGATGTGTACCTGGACTATTGGCTTCCCCTGCTACTGGCAGACTCTGTTGGGGCAGTCTGGACTGCCCACCACAGGTTTTCTTAGACCCATTAACAGCACAGGGTGCCCCTGTCCTGTGCAGTGATGCTCTGCTTGCTGGGTATAGGTCTCCCTTCTTCTCCAACTCATCTGCAGTAGTGCATTATCTATCAGCTAACCAGATTCTCATGTCCTCAGGCAAATTGCTTAGGGCTTGTTCCCTCAACAAAAGGTCTGCCAGCCCTTCAAAAGTTGTGACCTGACATCCACTCACTCACCTATGAAAATAAGTGCTTAGTTCAGCAATATATTCACACACACTTTCATCTGCCTTGCATCTATGCTCATGAAACGTTTTCCTATAAGCTTTGGTTGTTAACTTTAAGCATTCTAACAAACACATTTTGACTGTATTATAATTTAAACAATCGGTATCAGACGGTTTAGAAATTGCAGTTATAGCTTTACCATGGAGTAAAGGGGTCAGGAACCATACCCAGAGCCCTTGGTCAACATTATGCTGTTTACATACCCTCTCAAACATATGAATGAAACTATCAACATTAACCGTCTCTGTAAATTGTGGAAGAAATTTATGGATCTTTTTGCTTCTGGGGTGCAGTTACTCCATTCCCCATTACCTACATGATGCTGGTGAAGAGTCAGCCTTTCCTTTTCATGTTGCCTCTGACTCTCCTTCTCTTCAGCTTACAGGCGTCACAGTTTCTCATTCTCCTCAGCCTTCAGACATTGCAGTTTCACATTTTCCTCAGTCTCTAGACACCTCAATGTCTCTGCTGCCTCTATTTCCAAATGCTTGGCCTCTAGCTTAAGTCTCTTTAACTCCAGATGAATTTTTAAGTCCTCTGTGGAATGGATTTTTAAGTCCTCTGTGGAGCTGTCCATTTTCTGAGAGTTGTACATCTCTAAGGCCAGTCTGATTGTCCTCCTAGTTGCTATTCTGCGATGCAGCTGTGACTAAAGTTGCAATCATATCTGCCTTGGTCAGGTTGACATGCACCAGTCCTTTAGCCTGGCACATCTTAAGCCAACTGGCTCCTTGTCAGCTTGACATACTCCCCTGTTGACATGCTTGCCTTCTCTCCCTGTCTAACTAAGCTAACAAAAAAAAAATAAAACAATTGTGATATAAACTCAATGTTCACTGCGTGGCTGATTGAGAGTACAAACACCTTCAGTGACCACTGTACACAGGCTATAGGAATTCAATAACCACTACAAGCTAATTAATATGTGATGTGGCTAACTCACCACTGTCAACCAATTAATATGTGATGTGGATATCCCACCACTGCCAAACAATTAATATGTGATTCCCCTGCACTGGCCCAGTAATCAAGCAGCCTCAATCCTCACCACGAGTACCAGTCAGGGATTTACACATTGGGAGTATGACAAGTGCACACACAGTAAAGTACAATTTCCCTTAACAGCACACAGAGATCACAGTCAGTCTGGGGCTGGTTTCTCCCTCTTTCTCCAGATCTCCAATTAGACTCCCCACTGGCACAGCTATGGGATTAAGATCTCAGATGAGGGGTCAAGCCAAGACCTCCAGCACCCTTTTTGTCCAACCAGTACTTCATGTCCCTGCCCAAGTAGCTGACACACACATAAACTTTGAGATCTGATTTATACACAAACACACACCTGGGAAAGGCTGGCACAGGTTTACTAGCAATTCCCCCTTATGCCCAGACTATAAGGCAGTTATCACTGCCACAAACTCCTACCTATCAGCTACTATAAAGGCCCTTACAAATCCTAAATGGTAAGTGTGACCAAGACCAAGGCTATTTAGGAGTGGCCTGTACAGTGTCAACAAATACATACGCAAGTACTCTAAGAGCTTAAATATGTTCATAGGTTCATAGGTTGGTACTAGGCTAACAGCCCTATGGCCTATACAAGCCTAGCCATAACAATTCCCTGGCTATTTCTTCCCACAATATTTACTTCCCTGGATCCCTGTCTAGCAGGGCGACTGACATGTCCCCAGGGTGAATTTCCTATCTCCCATCCAATCGTCAAAGTTCCTTTTGAAGAGGTCCAAAGAGGCTCTCTGCTTGACATGTATGGGCAGTCTATTCCAGAGTCTGGGGAGTCTCTGGGTCAGGAACCTATCCCTCCAGCATGTTTTGTTCATTGTGATGACAAGATTTAGATCCCTGGAGCATGTGGCTCTGAGGGATTGGAATTTCTTTAAGTGTAGCATGTCCAAATGCTCTGGGTTTGACATGGCCTTGTATGTTAAGCAGAGATCACCTCTGACTAGACAATATGCGACAGAGTATAGCTAGAGTTTTTTTAGATGGTCAGTATAGGGCATCTGCTTTCGGCCTGAGATTCTTTTAGTGAACTATTTCTGCGGCCATTCCAGTTGTTGCAGATGTCTTGAGAGGTACATACCAAACAGGGCATTGTATTCTATAATGGGTCTAATGAGGGATGAGCACAGTGGGACAATGACTTCCTTTTTTCTGGATGAAAAGCCCTTAGTGATGAGGTGTGCCACATAGAAGGATTTCCTGACTGTTGTAGTGATGTGGTTATTGAAGGTGAGACCACTGTCCACTTGTGTCCCTAAGTCTCTTATCACACTTTCGGTGTTTAGTGTACTGCCACCTATGTGGTAATTCATGGGTACATGTTTCTTCCCAAAGGGGATAACTATACATTTCTTGGCATTGAGCTTGAGCCCATGGCTCTGGCACCAAGCATTCATTTCTGTACGGCCCTTTTGTAGAATATCCACATCATTTGGGGATTCAGTAATGGCTCCCAGTTTGCAGTCATCTGCGAACTTTGTTAGCCAGAGTCCCTTAGTGTTGGCCTGTACTTCAGAGAAGTAGATGCCAAACAACAGCGGTCCCAGGACTGAACCCTGAGTTACTCCACTTGTCACTTGTCTGGAGCTGGATTTGGAGTCTACTTTTACAGTGTGGGTTCTGTCAGTAAGCCAGTTGGCAACCCATCGAGTTATGTAGGGATTAATGCCCAGCTTAGTAAGTTTATCTATGATTCCAGAGTGGGGGATGGTGTCAAAGGCCTTGGCGAGGTCCAGATAGGCTGTGTGGAGCACCTTACCCTCATCTACAGCTCTGGAGACTGATTCGAAGAAGTCAATCAAGTACAGGAGACAAGATCAGCCCTTCACAAACCCAAACTGAGTGGGGTCCAGTGTTTGAAGGTTGCCAATGTCTTTGTTTATAAGTTCCATGATAATATGTTCCATCTCCTTGCAGATCACGCTTGTCAGACTGATGGGGCAGTAGTTCCCAGGATCTAAGGTGGATTCCCCCTTGTGGAGTGGGATAACTGCAGCTGTGCGCCACTCAGTGGGCAAAAAGCCTGAGGTGAGGCTATGATTAAATGTGACACTTAGGTGAGGTGCCAGTTCATTTTGTAGTTCATGTAGTACACAGCCCGGGATGTCATCTGGTCCCATGGATGCTGTATCCTTAGCTTTGGGGAGTGCGGTTTTTACCTGTGTGGCCATTATTACTGGAATTTGGCAATCTTTCAGTATTGAGATGGGGCCTTTAGGGGATGGGGGGGGGTGAAGTTGACACTGAATTGATCTGCCAGGATATTGGCAATATCCTTGGGATCAGTATATTTAATGTCATTCTGTTGTAGCTCAGAGCAGATCTGAGTATTGCCATTTAGATTCTTGACATAGCTATAGAATGCCTTGTGGTTGTCTTTGGCATCTCTGGCAACTTTATTTTCATAACTAGCCTTGGAGGAATTTATGAGAGATCTCAGCTTCTTACTAAGGCTGGTAAGGGAGTTTTTTGCATACTGGGATTTTCCTCTTTTCTGCAACAGATTCTTCCTTTTGTTGTAAAGTTTGTTTATGGCAGGGGACCACCAGTTTGGCTTCCTCTTTTTGGAGAAGAGCGTCTTGGTTCTATTTGGGATGGCACGATTCATGGACAAATGGATGTGCTTGTACAGTGCCTTAGTGTAGGATTCAGCAGTCAAACTTTCAGTTCCCTTCTGCATAGGTGTCATGAAGTTTGTCACTTCTGACTTGAGTAGAATGAAGCTGGCTTTGGAGAAGTTCTTTACAGAGGTTTCCTTATTGGGGGGGTGGGGAAGGGATGTGGATGTCAAGGGTGATTAGCTTATGGTCAGACCTGACTCACAAATATCAGCCACAAAGATACGTTTAAATATATTTAATAATAAATACAAAAGAACAAGGCAATACTCAAACAACACAGCAACTACAGAGTTTAGAATCACAAAAATGCAGACGAAAAACTCTGCAGACAATCAGGCTAAAACATCAAACTTTTACTCCAAATGTGGTAAGCACTTTCGGGATACATCCTTCATCAGACAAATACCAACAGTACAAACTCACTATTTAAAAAACTATTAGCCAATCAGAAGCCAAAACTTTAAACAAATGGTCTCTGCCCCTTTAAAGCAGGCTTTAAGGGCACAACCCCATTCAAACCTGGGCTCCTATCTGTCCAAAGTTCAATAATCCATTGTGCCTCACAGAACTCAGTATAACTCACAAGATCACCACCCTGGGATTAACTTTAACCACTTGTAGGGCCATAAATCGAAAAAGGTGTCCCTGATGTTTACTGATATGCTGGTACAAGGCATTGTGTGTATCCTGCAGTAGTATAGCACACAAATGTCTCAAAATCCTGTCTTTAAATTTACAATTGGTCTTCCCAGCATAAAAAGAGGAACAGCACATGTACTTAGCCAGATATATCACATTAACAGAATGGCAGGTAGCTTGTAACTTTGGAAAATATTGCTTTCACTTACAGGATGGACAAATATATTAATATTAGATATACACCTGCATGCTTTACAACGCATGCATGGGTATGTCCCATACCTACTGGTTATCCCAATCTTACTCCTATCAATATCACATAAAATTTGTCTCAGATTTATATTCCATTTAAATACAAAACTAGGTGCATCCCCAACTATCCTTCTTAAATCATCATCAGTCTGTAGGATTCTCCAATTGCTACGTATAATATTGCAAATGCCACTATACTTAATATATAGGTTTATATTGCTCTCTCATGTAGCCCAATTTCTAGAATTAGCGGATTTATTCTCCACACCTCTCCTTGAATACCATGGGGCTGCTCTGGTCTCCCTAAGCTGCAGACTGTTATTAACTACCTTTTCAAACTCACTGGGGCAGTACCCTCTAGTAATAAACTGTGTAGTCAAATCACTTATCTCAGACTTAAGTTGTTTTTCATTTGTACAAAGCCTGGATGTCCTAAATGTTTGACCTTTGATTATATTACTAACCACATAACCAGGATGCATACTATCCTTGGCTAATAAGCCATTTCGCCAACACAGTTTTCTAAAAACCTTCATACTAATCTGATAAAACTATCACATTCTAGTATAACATCTAAAAAATCAATTTCCAATGTAAACCGTAAAAAACAAGTCATCGACTCTAGGTAAAGAACAAACTCCCTCAATGCTTCGGCTGTTCCTGTCCATAACAGGAAGACATCATTCACAAATCATGTATAAAAAAAGTAAACATTCCTTCCACTCATCCTTGGTTTTATGTAAAACCTCCTCTTCCCAATAAGCCAACACTAAATTGGCACATGAATTCGCACATGGGGTGCCCATGGCTACCCCCCCCAGTGTTGCCAATAGTGCTGCTTTTCGAAAAGAAATACATTATTCTCTAATATAACTTCCAATAAAGACATTATCTGCAGCAATGTCTTCTTATCCATACAACTATGTGCCCGTAAAAACAGCTTAATAGCCCTTAGGCCATAATCATTGGGTATGGCAGTAAATAGGTTCTTTACATCTAGGGTAACCAATATCAAACATTCACCAAAATTTCTTCCAGCTAAAATTCATACAAAGAAGTAAAAAATGAGCACTGTCCTTCAAAGTGTTCACTACAGAAGATACTACCAGTCTCAACTTGGATTCAACCCAATGAGACCAAAGTTCTGTGACCCACCCCCTCCCTGACACTATAGGTTATAGAGTTGGATCAAATGTATTTTTGTGTATTTTAGGTAGTGCTTCAAATATGGGCAAAACTGGATGTTCTATAAAAATAAAATCAAAAATCTCATCTGTACAAAGCCTGGATGTCCTAAAAGTTTGACCTTTGATTATATTATTAAACAATCTCATACCCAATAGAACCAAGACGCTCTCCTCCAAAAAAAGGAGGTGGTGGTCCCCAGCCATAAACAAACTCAACAACAGAAGGAGGAAACTGATGCGGAATAAGGTGAAGTCCCAAGATTGGAAAAACTCCCTTATCAGCCTCAACAAAAAGTTGAGATCCCTCATCAAATCCTCTAAAGCTAACTATGAAAACAGAATTGCAACAGACAGTAAAGACAACCACAAGGCTTTCTATAGTTATGTAAAGTATCTCCACAGCAATACCCAGATTTGCTCTGAGCTACTGCACAATGGTACCTCCTATACCGAGCCAACAGATACTGCCAATATAATGGCCGACAGATTCAGTGCCAACTTTACCCCTCACCCCCACCCCCCAAAGGACCAATCACAATACCAATAGATTTCCAGGCACCCAGTATTACTGTTGCACAGGTTAAAACAGCACTGTCCAAGGCCAAGAATACAGCTTCTATGGGACCTGACAATATCCATGGCTGTGTTCTACATGAACTACAGAGTGAATTGGCACCTCACCTGTGTGCCCTGTTCAATCACAGCCTCACCTCAAGCTTTGTCCCTATTGAATGGTGCACTGCTATACTCATTCCTCTCCACAAAGGAGGTGCGACTACAGACCCTGGGAACTATCATCCCATTAGCCTAACAAGTCTGATATGCAAAGCTATGAAACACATCATTATGGACCTAATAAACAAGGATATAGGGAATCTCCAAACTCTGGATCCCACACAGTTTGGTTTTGTGAAGGGTATATCACGCCTGCTCAACCTGGCCGACTTCTTTGAGTCATTCACCAGAGCTATGGATGAAGGCAAGGTGGTTCATACAGCCAACCTTGATCTAGCCAAGGCCTTTGATACCATTCCCCACTCAGAAATCATAGAAAAACTCACTAAGCTAGGCATCAACCCCTATGTCACTAGGTGGGTTGCAAACTACCTCACAGATAGAACCCACAGTGTGAAAGTAGCTGATGCCAAGTCAGACTGCTGACCAGTCATGAGTGGAGTCCCACAGGGATCAGTCCTGGGTCCTCTCCTGTTTAGTATCTACTTCTCAGAAGTCCAGGCCAACATGAAGGGACTCTGGCTGACAAAGATCACAGACGATTGCAAGTTGGAAGCCATTATTAACTCCCTAAGTGATGTTGACATCCTACAGAAAGGCTTCACTGAGACCAACGACTGGTGTCAGAACCATGACCTTAAGCTCAATGCCAAATAAAAGTGTTGTCTTCTCCTTTGGGAAAAACCCAGTTCCCATGAATTACCACATCAATAGTAGTCCACTGAACACAGAAGGTGTTATAAGAGATCTGAGAACACAGGTTGACAGCAACCTCTCTTTTGACCACCACATTGCCACTGTGCTCAGAAAGTCCTTCTATGTGGCACATCTCATTACTAAGGGTTTTGCATCCAGGAAGAAAGAGGTCATTGTCTCCATATACTCTTCCCTCATTAGGCCAGTCATCGAGTACAATGCCCCATTTGGCATGTACCTCACTAAACACCTGCAACAACTGGAGAGGCCACAAAAGTACCTCAGAAAGAGGATCCTAGGCCTTAAACACATCCTATATGGAAAGACTCAAAAAACTCAAACTATTCTCTGTCTCATGTCACCTACTTAGAGGTGATCTCTGCTTGACTTACAAAGCCATGTCTGACCCAGCTCTGTTAGAAATGCTACAGCTAAAGAAATCCCAATACCTTCGCACCACAGGCTCCAGGGACCTCAACCTCATTTCTACAATCAACAGAACGTGCTGGAGGGACAGGTTCATACCCAGAGACTGCCCATGCTATGGAATAGACTTCCCATACATGTCAAACAGGGCACCTCACTGGCCCTCTTCAAGAGAAATCTTGATGAGTGGATGGGAAATAGAAAATTTACCTCGGGGATCACTCCAGTGGCTCTACTCGACAAAGGCACTGGGAACTAAGGTTGGGTGGCACAATGTCAGGGTAATCCTATGAGCTAGGCTTGTAAAAGCTCCAAAGCCATTAGCCTAGTACACACCTATGAACCTATGAACCTATCAGAAATAATATCACATTCTCTTAATTCAGTGAATACTTTATTAACATGTACAATAATATTTTTCACCTCAAGCAGTGTGACCCGCACATAAGTTTCTTCTTGCTCAAGCATACCTTTGACTTTATTCACATAGTAGGTTAAACCCATTAAAATAATAGCCCCAGCCTTATCCACAGGTCTAATCACAATTTCCATATTATTAGTCAAAGAGTCCAGTGCTTCCCTTTCCTTCAAAGTCAAATTGTAGAAGCAGTTACTTTTATTCATGTTCTTAAACTGTCATCTTCACATGTTCTAATAAAAGTATCTATCATGGGATTATGTGGTGGGACATATGTACTAGGCTTTCTCGGGTCTGTATCAGTTCAATGAAACAGCTCATCATCGAATACAACAACCTCGAACTTCTAACCACAAAATCTAAAAACATCAAAAGCTCAGAACAGTGAATTTTTTTCCCTGGGAAAAAATTCACTGTTCCAAGAAACACACACAACACAAGCATGCCAAAAAAAACAGCAATCCACACACATACATTTAAAATCCTACATCTGACCCTACACTAAACTGTACATACAGTACTATCTATACACTATCCTTAACCCAAACCCTAATGGTCTGTCACTATCGCACACTCACCTCACCCGCGCCCTAACCCTAACTCACATACCCGCCCTAACCCTAACACACACTCACCTCACCCAGGCCCTAACCCTAACCCTAAAGTCTGTCACTATCGTACACTCACCTCACCTCACCTGCGCCCTAACCCTAACTCACATACCCCACCCTAACCCTAAAGTCTATCACTATTGCACACTCACCTCACCCACGCCCTAACCCTAACTTACATACCCCGCCCTAACCCTAATGTCCACACAACTGCACACTTTCCACCACAGTGCTGAAAATAGCGAAGCCACAGAAACGGACAACCAAATTCTTTCCCTAGGAAAAAATTCAGTTATCTGCAGCTTCGCTATTTTCAGCATTCACTGTTTTCAGGTCGTATTAGACCATTCGAAGTATTAACACTTTGATGATCTAATACAGACCTGGCTTTCTCAGGTTGCCCTTACTAGTATCCATATTCAGGCAGTTACAAAACATTTGTTTCAAATGTAAATTCCTGCCAAAGAGTTTTAAATTTAAAACAGTGTCTGTGTATCTGGATCACTCTGCGGGAATGAAATTTAGCCCCTTATTAAGTATACAAAACTGTAGTGAAGATAAATGAAAACTAGATAAATTATGCACCAGCCCAACAGTACCTGCAGTCAGACAGAGATTTTCCTCCATTTGCGTTCTCTGCTTACCGCATGTTAACGCTGTCCATTCGCCTGCAATTTCAGTTTCTTCTCTTTTTTCTTCCACACTGCTACTGGCAGCTGTGGAAAAAACTATTACGAATACAGTGTCTTTGGTCTGGCCACCAACCCTAAATCCAACAAAACTGTTGCTCCCTTATTGAGGCCATAATTAGGCCCCTTAATGTCAACATGACCATCCTTAACTCCATTCACTGCTGAGGATGCCTCCGATAATACTTCCCTCTCTCACTCCTCATTGCTCTGTAGTGATTGGCTGAGAGCAGTTCCTTATAGGAGCTGCATGATTTGTCAATGCAGCCACTTCCCTCTCTGGCTCCATACTGCTCTGTAATGATAGACTTGTAGACTAGTAGCAGTTCCTCTAAGAACTGCATGATTTGTCAGTGCTGTCAGTTCACTTTCCTTAGTGAAACCAGGTGCTTTTACATTACAAACTGAATTGCTCCTCTCAGTTCCTTGCTGATCCTTGGGCCATATAATAATATTGGACTTTCTGTGACCCAGCAATTTGTTTTTTGCATCTAAGGCTTGGGCCTGAATATTGTATATAATGGTGTTCTTCATAGCAGCAAGCAGTTCCGGATTAGTTTTTTGGATACGACAAGCTATTTCCAGCATTTGGGCTTCATGGTCATATACAGAGTGGTTTTCCCCATGTTGGACCCCTTTTTTTCTGACGACGAGCTAATCCTTGGATAGGACTTTATGGTCATACACAGTGTGGCAGTTTTATGTTTCCACTCTAGATTTACTTCTCCTTTTTTGGGGGGACATTCAATCTTTTAGCTTTACAGTCAGCAACTATACTTCCAACAACTTCACAGTCAACTTGACGATCTTTTGGTAATAGGCTGGTTTGTTATGTTATCTGATAACACATTTGCTACCAAGTGAGCATATATATTTTTTGGACTATTTTCTTAATAACTATGTGCTTTTGATTACCCCTTTTGTTGAGTGAAGATCATTTGGGGATATCATTTCATAGCCAATATGAATGTCTGCTTTATGGTTTGGAAGCAATTTTTTATTTACAATGAGCCATTTTTCCGGCATTGGGCTTTATGGTTGTGTGCTTGGTGAATATATACATTTCTGCTCATGATTTGCTGCTTTGCTTCTTTGGACTTTTTGGCCTTGTGAGTTAGTGACAACATATTAACCAACTTTATGGGCATTTCTTGACAAATTTCAAACATCAAACTATTGAACACATTGAATGTACTTTTATGAATGACTGTGCTTCGGTGACTTCGATTCTTTGCCCTTGTGGTATGTAAATCATCTGGGGACATTTCTTTATAATATACTAGAATGACTTTCATTTTTTGAGCTTTTGGCTGTTTATTATAGACATATCAAGATGTTGGTGCTATTTTAGTTTGCAGTGTCTCTGTTTACATCATAATAGGAGACATTTTTTATTTTTCTTTATTTCTACTACAGTTCGGATAATTTTCAAGGAACAAATTGTACAGACACTTTTGTGTAGGGACAATGGTGGGCAGGACCTATTCTGAAGTTACTCCTCTTCTTTTTACGATGCTATGTTTGATGCCATTCCCTGTTTAATTTGTATTTATTTTTGAATGTTGTTATAGCAGCTTGTTTATTCTACATGCTTGTTTACCCTTGCAATACACATTTTGGTTATATCAAAATTCTACTGGTGTAATGGTGTTTAACTGCTAAATAATTTTTATTATTATTTAGTATGATCTCAACTATTTCTATAGCTAATCTTTTATTCTTACTATGGATTTAATTGCCTTCTTACAAGGTTTATCATCAGATAGGGATAATTTGGATGTTTCTGGAATAGGTACTACTCCGAATAAGGCCACGGAGAGTAACTCCAATGATCCGTCCATGATCTGTCAATCCAGTTTTGATAGGCGCACTAAAAGTGTGAAGTCCTTGAGGACTAACGTTTGGCATTTAAAGCTTTTCAGAGCCTACCAAACCAAGGACATTGTCCCTAGGGGATTATGAGTACAGCTTCAACCTCTAGTGGGGGGTGGATGATTTACTTTTGGAACAATGGGCGCAGGTCCAACAACAGTCTTCCATGTCCTTTGTGAACAGCTTATCAGCTTATTATGAGCGCACAATTGATAAGAATATTGTGGAAGTAAAAAATATTTGTGAAGAGCTTAAGACCTATGAGGGACAAAGCTTTTATGTATCTAGTTTCAATCATCTAACTAAACAATTACTGCTGCTTGAAAAACAACTAAAAGAAAGAAAGATACAGAAGTTTAATAGGGACTTGGGTGGTTATGAGAAGTGTAGACATTTCAGTTTGTCCAATAATGTTAAATTTGCTAATTCTAAGACTCAACAACAAACAATGAAAAGAAAGAGGCATAAATCAATATTGAAAAAGTCCAAATATGGTGGAACTTTGGGTGATGAATCCTCTTCTGCCACTGATATGGACTCTTATTCTACTCAGAGTTCTCCCACCCCTAAAAAATGGACTTTATATATCCCTTTAGGGGATACAAACATGGGGGGGGGTAGAAAACACAAAATATATAGACAATTTGGATATGTTACTTTGGGTACTGATACCACACTAGCTGAAACCAACAATGTACATAATACATCTTCCATTTCTTTGTCAGAATCTGATTTGCAACTGCTTAATAAAGGTTTAAACTATGTACCTGGCTTTTTTGTGGGAGAGGATGATTTTGCCAATGATGTATTTTCTTTTTGTCGATCATTGAATTTGCACCTGTTTTTTGGTTCAGGCATGAACTCTCAAAGATCTACTACCTTTACGTTCCATAAGTCATCATTCACACCACCCATGAATAAGGCTGTTTCCATGTTTCAGGAATGTGTGTTAAAAGATCTACATTTTAAGGCCAGGGATTTTCAGGTACTGCCCAATAATCTTACTAACATGGAACAGCAATCTCTATTACAGCTGCGGAATAACAAGAATATAGTAATATTACCAGCAGATAAAGGAGGGGTGGTGGTTGTTATGGACTGAAATTATTACTATCAGGAAGCTCAACAACAGCTCACTAACCATAGATTCCATATGTGCATGCCCCTGGATCCAACTAACCAATTTAAAAGGGAGGTTGATTATTTTCTTAATATGGCTTTGGATGAGGGCATAATTGATCAGTCTACTTTGTACCATCTCACAGTGCCTGACCCAAAACATCAATATCTATATTTGCTCCCCAGGATTCACAAAGACCTACGGGATCCTCCTGGTAGGCCTATTGTCTCAGGTAGAGGCTCTGTTACTGAGCCTCTTTCAATATATTTAACCAAATATTTGCAACCTCTATTGGGTTTGGCAAGATCCCGTATTCAGGATACCACACAATTTTTACAAATTATTTCTGATATGCAACTTGAGCATGGTTGGGTACTTTGCACTTTAGATGTTACATCACTATACACAAATATTCCACATTGGGCAGGCCTATTAGCATTACAATATTGGCTAGACAAGGCCAATTTATATTCACCGGGTTTCAACACATTTCTTGTGTGTCTTGCTGAACACGTTCTAACCATGGTGAATGTTATTGGCAGGTGAGGGGTACTGCAATGGGGGCATCTTTTACTCCCATTTATGCTGACCTTTTCATTGGTTACTTGGAGGAGCAATGAATTTATGATGACAATCATAATTTATATCTTGGGGAAATTGACATCTGGCGTCAATATCTTGATGACTGCTGGATGGTTTGGAATGCTAATCAGACATATTTATCAGAATTCATCATGTATCTCAATGAAAATAAGTGGGGAATACAATTTACTTTTCATTGTGACCCTGTTAAAATTGCTTTTCTTGACGTGACTGTTTTTCGGAATTCTGATGGCACTTTGGAAAGCCAAGTCTATCGCGAACAAACTAAATATAACAGCCTCCTACATGGTAATACTTTACACCCCAAACACATAATTCGAAATATCCCTAAGTCACTATATTTGCACATTAGGCACATTTGCTCCTCTGATAGTGCATTTGAATATTATAAGAATGATCTAGCCAATAGAGTTTATGCCAGAGGCTACCCACGGGGTAGTGTGATCACTGCCAGAAGTTTTGCATCATCTCATACTAGATCTTCTTTATTGGAATATCGGATTCATGTACCTGATGACAATAGAAATGTGCATTTTGTTACAACTTATGTCTTCAGGAAGATAATTCATCAATACTGGAATATTCTGATGGCAGACAATTCTCTCTCAAGGATACTCAATTCTAGGTGTCTCTTTTCATATCGAAGGGGACGTACTTTAGGTTCATATTTCAGTCATTACAAACAATACAGGGGTGTCACCAAAATTCAACAACAGTTTACTATGACTGGGGACCTCCTTATGGGTACTTTTCCTTGTGGACACTGTACACAATGCAAACATATTATGACATCTAAACATTTTTCAAGCCAAAATACAGCCAAAGTGTATGATATAAATTTTTTTGCCAATTGCAGCAGTGATTGGCTGATTTATCTTGCTATTTGTCGCTGTTCAGCTTTGTATGTTGGGCAGACGTCTAGATCTTTAAGAATATGGGTCTCGAAACACATGAGCAATATTAGGAATAAAAGGGAGACTAATTTCCTTTATAAACATTTATTGCTTCATAAGACTGCCAGTTTAAAATTTTTGGTTATTGATTGCATTATGGGTGACAGAAATGACAAAAGTGGATGGCATACCTTACTTAATCAGAAGGAGAAAAGCTGGATTATTAGGCTTGGAGGGCTTTTTCCACCTGGTATTAATGACAAATACGGATAAACCAATAGGAATTTAGTACTGATGTCATGTTTTGCTTAAATACCTTGAGTTTACCAATGTAATGTTATCACTGAGGAAGGCAGTTATTATGCCGAAACCAGTCTGAGTTCTGTGTTTTCACAGTTTTGGGTGTTGCCACTATTAAAGATATTTTACATTCCACATGCAGTGCTGGATTTTTTTTTTTTTTGACCATATAATAATATTGCCATTGCTAAAATCCAGGAAATCTCTGTTTAATTTCCTTGTTTTAACTTGTTCTAATTTTGTATCAAATGCACTGACAGCACAATACAGCGAATCCAACTTCAATTGATAACACTCACTGGGAAACTTTCTCTCAATCTCCGCCTGATGTTTTTCTATGGATTTAATCAACAGCTGTTCTTCACGAGTGAAATATTCAATCAGCAGTCACATATACTTAAAGCTGGTCTCAATACTGATTTCTTGCCAGCAAGCCAACAGCTCTGCGTGGGTGTCACCATATGTGGACATACACAAAATCCTCATACCTTGGGGCACAATGCGGAAATACATGCAGGCTTCCAAATGGAAGAGGTGCCATTGTAATCTTTTGAGTCTGTATAATTCATTTTCAAACTCAGTAAATGATTCCATGAAAAACTCACCATTTCCTACCAAAGTTGTAGCAACATTAACTCAATTGTCTTTGGTGAGTCTCACATTCATAAGAGGATTGTTCTCTATCACTGCCAGTCTTCTCATCCTCTCAGGAAAAGATCTTGCTTCTGGTGTGGCAGGATTGTATTCAAGCTCTAACGGATCATTCACAAAATTAACCATGTGTGCTTTTTACTTTATAAAACTGGAAAAGCAGAACAATGAACAGGTTGTAGGCACTGAAGGTCTGCTGTAGTAAAAAATCACAAAAATGCAGATGAAAAACTCCACAGACCACCAGGCTAAAACATCAAACTTCTATTCCAAATGTGGTAAGTGCTTTCAGGAAACATCCTTCATCAGACAAATACAAACAGTACAAAATTCCTATTTAAAAAGCTATTAGCCAATCAGAAGTCAGTTCAGAATCACAGGAAATATTTTAAAACAACATTGCAGGACAGTCTCAAATAATTATAGAAAACATCTAAACTAATCCTTACTATATTTCTATCTATATCTAAGAAAAATTACTGTACCCTAGACGTACTTACAGAGCAACAGGCAGGAAGAAGTGCTGAATGGATGTTTCTAGGTCCAAGACAATATGCAAAATGCACTGTCTTTCCCTGAGAGAGTTCTTAAATTACTATCAAACATTACTGATGGGTCAGCTTGGATGGCAACACTCTCTGTCCCCTGCCTTCAGTTCCCAGGCTAACAAATACCAACAGAATTTTATCATCTCTGTGTGAGAAGTACATATCTCTCAGATGTGCAGCTGCTAGGAAGAAATAAAACACTTTACATTTTAAACATAGTAATTAAATTTACTTTCAAGACAATAGAAAAACATCTAGCTCTAGACATTGTGTCTGCTTGATGCATCGAAACTGAGAGATAACACTATCATAAAACATTTTGATTCAACTTATTTTCTTGAAGTTTTGCAAGTTAACTCTCTATGTTCCAGCTTTTACTATTAAAACATAAATTTGCACAGGTATATAATTTATAAACATTTCTGTTCTTTTCCAGTAGGGTACACTGTGGTTACATTCTTGAAGCTCAGTAATTAACATACAGTTCTGTAAAAATCATAGCAATATTCACAATGACATATAATTATTTATAAAATTCCAGCAGTATCACAATACCTCTAGGGGATCTCTGGTAATTTTTCTTGTTATAGACTACTTGTTTGGGAACAACCCTTTCTAATTTCTGTTGCCAATGTTGTTGTGCTGAAAGTTACTTAGCAATCTTTCTAAACTCATATATATCATCCATATACTTACTTATTTTCTCTTTAGCACTCTGCAATTGCATCTATTCTTATTCTGTGAGATTCCCCTTATTCTGCAATACATTAACCATTGACAGACCCTCTAAATAATTCCTATTACTTCTTAACCATATCTCTTTTTCTTTTATTTCTACTCTATTCTTAAACTCCACTTTCATTTTATCCTGCTCAGTGGCTATAACTTCTGAAGAAATTTCTATCTTCCTTAATAACTCCTGAATAAGTTCCACTAACAATTACTTAAATTCCTCTCTTTTTTAACAGATAGGCGGGAAAGTGTCAGTGTTCCATTTTTACTTCATTACTCTGCATTTTTATCTTACTTTTTATTGGTGAATGATCTGAAATTGTTAGGAGATATGTGTTGAAATTTTCAGTTAAATGCACACGTTCTTGTGAAATATAATTTCTGTCTAGTATAGTCCAGTTATTGTACTTTGGGGGAATAATATATAGATTCTTTCTGAGTTCCTGCTACTGAATTCATGTTCTACATACCAAATATTTTTATAAATTTCTTCAGAAATCTACCCTCTTTTGTTATATGTTCCCTTCTAGCTCCCTCAGATACATCCCATTGTTGGAAATTGAATTGCAGCCCCCACTCATAAGTAATATTCCCTGACTGAAAAGCTGATTATTTTCACAAAATTGTTAAGCTCCATAATAGCAGTTTTAGGTGGAATATAAATACATGTCAGAGTTATCCTACTCACTTAACAACAGCCCTTTTCTACCACAAAGCTGTTATTAATATATTTTTCCACTTCTATCATGATTGGAACTTCTCTAGCATTTAGTAGAAGTATTCCCCTTTTCCTTTGTCTCTGATACTCTGCTGAATATCCCTCCTGAAATCCTCTTTTTGTGAGCTTCCCATGCTCATTTCTTTCCAAGTCTGTCAATTGTAGCATTGCTGTTTGCAGACTGCATTTCTTAATATAATTCAATACTCTTGCCCTTCTGTCTATATCGGTGAAGCCATTCACATTTGAAAATAATATGTTTAGTGTAGCCAGAATGACAAGAAGCTATTATTCCCATGTATTATATATGACAGCTTTTTTAAATGTTTATTTCCAGTTTTTGTGTCATATACACTCACAAATGTTTGGCAGGTTGATCTTTTATACAGATGTTTCTTGTCATATCCTTTTGAACCTATGTCACATTTTACAAGATGTTCTGTTTTAATAGAAACTATCAAACAAAACAAGCAAACACACACCAGGATACCCTCATAACACACAAAACTATGACATTTTCCAATGATGAAGTTTAAACCTCCTGATAGTGACAATTGTCCCAAATTAACTGCACACACAAGCAAAACCTAACCTAAAACTAAGGTTATCCATGCTAAGATATATGTTACAACCTTTGCTCCTACTTACACTAATTGCTGTCTGCTCTTGTCTTATCTGTATTTCCTCCAGATGTGAAAACAGTTTGTATGTTTTCAGAAAACATTAACTTTTACCCTTAAAAATGGTCTGGCTTTTATTGCAGCCTGTCTCCAGGGAAACCTAAGAATAAAACATACATCTGACCTCAGCTACAGACTTCTCAAACTGAACATTTATTTACTAAAGAAAACCTTGTCATTACATCCAGTGTTCTCTTATTTATTTTATCTACTTGCTTACACAAAAAATTGTTATTAGGCTACATCATGGGCCTTAATTCAGACATTCACCTATGCAAAAGTAAGAGAAAAAATATCAGCTCTACATACATTATAATCTATGCAATTTTATACCCCATTCCCCACCTCAACAACCTAAGATTACAGCATAGTAACTTAAATATGTTTTTGTCCAGCATTTCATCTCTTTTTTTACATTGTAATGTCTACATTTCTTAAAACTAAAAAGAAAAAAAAAGGCATTTTTGCTTACTTTAGAATCTTTATTACATGCAGCAATAAGTAATGCTTTACCATGTAACATGCAATTTATATCATAAAATGTTTAATGCAAATACTGTTAAGAACAAAAATAGTTTTACTTATAGTCACTTTTTTCCTTCCCCTTTAATGCCCTTCCAAACATTAATGACATGAAGTGAGGTATACATTTTTCAGTACCCTACATGTGTAAGTCCAGTACTTCCTCTTTTTCTTGCAAATCCATATTCTGCAAGTGTGATTGATGCTTTATAATCTCACATATATTCACTAATTTCAGTATTGCTGGTCTTCTTCCTGTTCATCTCTGTCACCCAACCCTAGACTCTGGTTCAAGTCCAAGGAACTCCTGATTCTTCTACTCAGCTCTTCTGGGGTTTTTTTTGGCATTTTTCCCTGTAACATTGGAAATGGTTTCACTGTCAAAGTCTCTTTCTATGAGCTTTATTACCAGAAGAATGAGAAGCAGAGTCCCCTTCTGTTGACTCACTTTTGCTGGACAAACTTTTGCATTCCCTCCTTAGCCTGTTCTACATTAAAATGACTGATCCTCCAGGAGAAAAAATATTCTGACTATACAGTGGATATAAAAAGTGTACTCACCCCTGTTAAAATGCCAGATTTTTGTGATATAAAAAAATGAGACAACAATAAATCATTTCAAAACTGTTCCTACCTTTAATGTGACCTATAACCTGCACAATTCAACTGAAAAACAAAGAAATATGTTAGGGGAAAATATAAAGAATAAAAAACATACAATAAGCTGGTTGCATAAGTGTGCACACCCTTAAACTAATACTTTGTTGAAGCACCTTTTGATTTAATTACAGCATTCAGTCTTCTTGGGTACACACCTGCCATCAATTAGAGAGACTCTGATTAACCCCAAATAAAATTCAGTTGTCCTAGTTGGATTTTCCTGACATTTACTCAGTCGCCTGCTACAGCAAAAGCCATGGTTCGCAGAGAGCTTACAAAGCATCAAAGGGATCTCATTGTTGAAATATATCAGTGAGAAGAAGGGTACAAAAAATTTTCACAGCATTGGGTATACCATGGAACACAGTGAAGACACTCATCAAAAAGTGGAGAAAATATGGGACAACAGTGATGTTGCAAAGAACTGGATGTCCCTCCAAAATTGATGAAAGGACAAGACAAAAAGTAGTCAGGAAGGCTGCCAAGAGACCTAAAGCAACACTGAAGGAGCTGCAGGAATTTTTGGCAAGTACTGGTTGTGTACTACGTGTCAACAATCTCCCGTATTCTCCATATGTCTGGACTATGGGGTAGGGTTGCAAGGCGGAAGCCTTTTCTTACACAGAAAAACATCCAGGCTCAGCTAAAATTTTCAAAACAATACATCAAGTCTCCCAAAAGCATGTGGGAAAATGTGTTATGGTCTGATGCAACCAAGGTTGAACTTTTTGGCCACAATTCCAAAAGGTACGTTTGGCACAAAAACACTTTGCATCACCAAAAAAACACCATCACCATGGTGAAGCATGGTGGTGGCAGTATGCTTTGGGGTTGCTTTCCTTCAACTGGAACTGGGGCTTTAGTCAAGGTGGAGGGAATTCTGAAGTGTTCCAAATACCAGTCACTTTTGGCCCAAAACCTTCAGGCATCTGCTATAAAGCTGAAAATGAATTTCACCTTTCAACATGACAATGACCAAAAGTATACATCCAAATCAACAAAGGAATGGCTTAACCAGATGAAAATTAAAGTTTTGGAATGGCCCAGTCAGAGCCCAGACCTAAATCCAAAAGAAAATATGTGGGGTGACCTGAAGAGGGTTGTACACAAGAGATGCCCTCGCAATCTGACAGATTTGGGGCACTTTTGCAAAGAAGAATGGGCAAATATTGCCAAGTCAAGATGTGCCATGCTGATAGACTCCTACCCAAGAAGAATGAATGTTGTAATTAAATCAAAAGATGCTTCAACAAAGTATTAGTTTAAGGGTGTGCACACTTGCAACCAGCTTATTGTACATTTTTATTTTTTATATTTTTCCCCCTAACAGATTTGTTTGTTTCTCAATTCAATTGTACAGGTTATAGTTAACATTAAAGGTGGAAAAAGTTTTGAAATTATTTATTGTGGTCTCATTTTTTATATCACAAAAACCTGGCATTTTAACAGGGGTGTGTACACTTTTTATATCCACCGTGGTTGGATACAACAGCTTGAATCTCACACCTGCCTCTCAACATCCTCTGATTGCTGGGATAAAGTTGCTTCTTATCTTCCTGGTGTACAGTGAATATTCATTTTCCACAAACATTCTACTGTCTCCAATTTGTAATACTTTGCCCTTCTCTTTCAATTTTGTCATGTTCAACTCTTTCTGCTGGTATGATTTCATCTTTACTAATGTAGGTCTTGGCTGCTTTCTCATGGCCAGCTTTTGATCATGCACACTATTTGCCCTTTCAATAAACAAATCCTGCAGTGGAATACCAGTCCAGGTGCTTATTTGCACGTTCATAAAATTAATACACCCTGTTCCTTCCAGTTTCTCTGGTACAGCATAAAATCTCAGGTGTTCCTTGCATGTTGTGTCCTCTAACTCTACATTTTTTGAAACAGCTCTTCTTGAGCAGTCTCACACTCTGAAAGCCTTTTCTTCATTTTGATTTCTGATTTTTGCAGTTTTATCAGTCTATATGAATAGCTGTTTAAGGCTTCTTCCATGTTTCTATCCTTTTGTTATTTAAGTTTATAAACCCCTTCAGTGTTTCATTTATTTTAATTGGCTCTAAGCACATTTGATTTATTTTTCCTCTAGATTACTAGAAGCTGTGTCTCATACCAAAGCAGGAGCCTGAACTGATTTTTTTTCTGAAAAACTGCAGGATTCTTCCCAGTCAATGTTTTTTCTTCACCTTTTCTAGTCAATTTTCTTTCAGGCTCTCTAAGTTTATTCTTTACTGGCATCCAGGCAGTGTAGTTACTGGCCAATAACTGAATTTACTAAATCTGGCAGAGTTATTGCCCCCTATCTCTCAGTTTCTTTTTTCACACTGGAAGAGCTGAAATTAAGCTGTTGATCATTGTGCAGCCATATTGGAAGTCAATGCAGCTTTAATTTATACTTGATTGCAATATGCTATACTTTACTGATGTTAAGTATAAGTAGTTTTTTTGCTCAAAAGAAATACTGATTGACAGCATTTTATAACAGTTTACAACAGGAAAGTTTTGAGCTTT
This sequence comes from Protopterus annectens, assembly GCF_019279795.1. Taxonomy (NCBI): domain Eukaryota; kingdom Metazoa; phylum Chordata; order Ceratodontiformes; family Protopteridae; genus Protopterus; species Protopterus annectens. The sequence continues at coordinate 1,759,521,072 of NC_056725.1, forward strand.
AACTGTGGTGAGGATTGTGGGCCCTAATCCTGTTAATAATCATCATTGGTTGAAACTTGGATAGTTTTTTACTATCCGCATACAGTTGTTTATTGCAATATATGTTTACAAAATAACTGAAAATTGGAGCAATGTTTAGGATCAATGATGAACTAGATAGTACATGGAAAGAAGAGTAACCAAAAGGTATGGTTAGATACTGGAAGGAGTTAAATCAATGTTTTGTAGGTAGCTGTGATAAAGAACACAGTGGAGAGAAATGCTTAGTTAGACAGTAATAAAAGAAAAATGAGTGCAAGAGAGGAAGACGAGAATGGCATTAGAAATAAACTGATGTGACAAAGAACAATTGTAGATACATTTGGTTAGAAGCATAAAATCATGAAATCACAGAATGATTTAATAAACCAAGAAGAAAGTAAAAAAGAAGATTTAAGAAAGGAAACAGATCTTGAGAAGGCTTCATTTAGCTTATTTCACCTGCTATCAAATCTAGTTGGGGAAAATTAGATAAATCAAGAATATAGAAGTATCTCTCTGATCTTATGTGAAATTTTATGTTTATGAGCTTCTTCTTCCTTAGGACAGAATTTAGGCTTACAAGAGATAATATGGGAAGAGCTTTGCTTCCCTTAAGATGGTTTAGGCAAACAGAACTTATAATATATAAAACAGAAATAGGAGGAAAAGAAATAAAAAGAACAATGAGAGGAATAGAGAGCAAACAGCAATGAAACTAGTTTAACTGAGATGCATTTTATTGCAAAATGCCCTACATGACTTGGACAATCCGATTGAAGAACATAAACCCATGCTAGAACCACTGATTTTTAATAATAGAGATAGACAATGTGAAATAGTATTTTGTTGAGCTACAGGAATAGCTGACATGTATGGAGAACAGCATTATCAAGAAAGGAGGATTAATAAGAAATTGGAGAGGAGAAGGGAATTAAAAATGAAGAATAAATGGACTGGAATAAATTGAAAGAAACAAGCTGGAAGAAAGATAACAGAAAAATATGAGAAACACTGACTGAGAAAAGTGGCAGTGGAAGATGGATGAAAAATAACAATGGAAGAACAACAAGAAAGAGAATGGATGGACTGTGGAGTACCAAATACATCAGAAAAGGATAAGGTTCAAGGGTGAGGTGGGTCTAAACTTGGAAAGTGTAGGAGTTAACCAAGAATGTAGAGAGGTGAAAAAGTACTACTCAAGGTGAAAAAGCAGTACAACAAAACGAGGGAAAAGAAAAGGAACAATAAGAAAGAGTGGAAAGCACTGGCAAATGATTAAAATAGTATAAGGTTAAGGAGATACCAGAAGTGGAATATACAAATGGAAACTGCCTAGACTCATTTTCAGAAAGTAGGTGCAGAGGTATATAGCCACATTGCAAAGTTATTTTTTTTGCATGTTTGTTTACATATAGGGTCATAGGTAGGTACTAGGCTATTGGCCCTAGGGCCTATACAAGCTTAGCCAAAAGGTACCCTGGCTTTCACCACCCAAGAAAATTATTTTCCTGTGCCACTGTTGAGCAGAGCCACAGAAGTGAACCCCGGGGTGAATTTTCTCTCTCCCATCCAATCATCAAGATTTTTCTTGAAGAGTGCTAATGAGGAGCTTTGTTTGATATAGATAGGTAGTTTGTTCCAAAGTATGGAAAGTCTCTGGGACAGGAATCTATCCCTCCAGCATGTTGGGTTTATTGTGGTGACAAGGTTTAGGTCCCTAGAGCATACAGCTCAAAGGGATTGGGATTTCTTTTAGTGGAGCATGTCCATAAAGCTCTGGGTTTGACATAGCTTTGTGTGTTAGGCAGAGATCGCCTCTGAGTAGGCGATATGCGACGGAGTAAAGCTGCAGTTTTTTGAGATGGTCTGCATAGGGCATCTGTTTGAGGCCAGTAATCCTCTTTGTGAGGTATTGCTGCCGCCTTTCCAGTTGTTGTAGATGTCTTGTGAGGTACATACCAAAAGGGGTATTGTACTCTATAATGGGTCTAATGAGTGATGAGTAGAGGGGAAAATGACCTCTTTTTCCTGGATGAGAAACATTTTGTGATGAGGTGTGCCATGTAGAAGGATTTCCTGACTACTGTGGCGATGTGATTATCAAAGGAGAGACTACTGTTCACCTGTGTCCCAAGGCCTCTTATCACACTTTCGGTGTTAAGTAGACTACAGCCTATGTGGTAGTTCATGGGTACAGAGTTTTTACCAAAAGAGATGACAATGCACTTTTTGGCATTGAGCTTGAGGCCATGGCTTTGACATCAGGCATCTGTCTCAGCGAGGCCCTTTTGTAGGATGTCTACATCTTTTGGTGTTTTGATTATGGCTCCTAGTTTGCAGTCATCTGAGAACTTCGTTAGCCAAAGACCTTCTGTGTTAGCCTGTACTTCAGAGAGGTAGATACCAAACAGGAGAGGACCCGGGACTGAACCCTGTGCTACTCCTCTTGTCACTGGTCTGAAGCTGGATTTGGAGTCTGCTACTTTCACAGTAGTGTGGGTTCTGTCAGTGAGCCAGTTGGCAACCTATCTTGTGACATCGGGATTTATACCTAGTTTAGTGAGTTTATCTATAATTCCAGAGTGGGTGATGGTGTCAAAAGCCTTGGCGAGATCTAGATAGGCTGTGTGAACCACCTTACCCTCATCTACGGCTTTGGTGACTTTTTCAAAGAAGTCTGTCAGGTTTAGGAGACATGATCTGTCTTTTACAAACCCAAACTGGGTGGGGTCCTGAGTCTGGAGATTACCAATGTCATTGTTTATAGGTTCCATGATGATACGTTCCATAGCTTTGCAGACCAGGCTCGTCAGGCTAATGGGGCTATAGTTTCCGGGGTCCATGGTGGTTCCCCCTTTGTGGAGTGGGATAACCATCACTGTGTGCCATTCAGTGGGCACATAGCCTGAGGTGAGGCTATGATTGAACATGATACTTAGGTGGGGTGCCAGTTCGTTCTGTAGTTCATGTAGAACACAGCCTGCAATGTTGTCAGGTCCCATGGATGCTGTGTTCTTGGCTTTGGAGAGTGTGTTTTTTACCTGTGCAGCTGTGATTACAGGAACTTTGCATTCTTCTGATATAGAGATGGGCCCTTTAGGGGATGAGAGGGGGGTAAAATTAGCACTGAACCTATCTGCCAGGATGTTGGCAATATCAGTTGGTTCTGTATATTTAGTGCCATTGTGCTGTAACTCAGAGCAGATCTGAGTGTTGCCATTGAGATTCTTGACATAGCTATAGAATGCTTTGTGGTTGTCTTTAGAGTCAGTGGTGATTTTGTTTTCGTAACTAGCTTTGGAGGATTTTATGAGGGATCTCAGCTTCTTACTGAGGCTGACCAGGGAGTTTCTCCAATCATGGGATTTTACTCTTTTTTGCAACAGTTTCTTTCTTCTGTTGTAGAGTTTGTTTATGGCAGGGGACCACCAGATTGGCTTCCTTTTTTTGGAGGATAGCATCTTGGTTCTGTTAGGGATTGCACAATCCATGCACTCGTGTAAGTGCTTATAAAGTGCATTTGTGTAGGATTCAGCAGTCATACCTCTATTGTCCGTCAGCATGGGTGCCGTGAAGTTTGCCACTTCTGTCTTAAGAAGCGTGAAGTTGGCTTTGGAGAAATTTTTTACTGTGGTTTCCCTAATGGGGGGTGGGGGAGGGATGTGGATGTCTAGGGTGATTAGCTTGTGGTCGGATTTGACCAACGAGGAATTGACCTCTGGTGTCGAGTACCAGTTGCCCATGTTGGTAATAACCAGGTCTAAGATATTGCTGCCCCTGGTGGGGGTGTGGATAAGTTGATCCAAAGCATTGGAATTTATGAATTCCAGAAAATGTTGAGCACAAGAGTTGGTACATGAGCAGTTTTCCCAGTTAATGGTGGGGTAGTTGAAATTGCCCATTATTAGGGTGTTAGGTTGCACCCGAATATTTTCCAGTGTATCAAGAAATGAGGAGTGGGAATTCTGGGGTATGGTGGGGGATCTGTAGCAAGCTACAGTTTCGATTGCGGTCTTGCCTAGAGTTAGTTGCACTTGGATAATCTCAGATGCATTATGCTGAGCAACTAGCCTGGAGGTGTGGATATCCTTAATGAATATGGACATGACTCAGCCTTTACTGTTTCTGTCCAGGTTAGGTGGCCAAAAGGTGTGGTATGAATTATAGTCTGGTAATGCAGAGGTAATCTCTGGAGCCTTGAACCAGGTCTCTGTCACAGCACAGATGTCGATGTTCTCCATTTTAAGGAGTGCCTCGACTGAGTGCATTTTGATGTTTAGACTTCTAGCATTGAGTAGCAATACCCTCAGATTCTTCTTGCTTGTACCTGTTACGGTGGTGAATTTGTCATTTGAACCTTGCCTAAAAAAGGCACTATAGGGGTGGATAGAGCCTTAGCCAGTATCCGGAATCCCAGGAGCGACAGGTGCAGGCCATCTCTGGCAAAGCATCGTGGTTTGTCGATCATGTCATCCCAGGCAGACAGGTACTGGATCCCCTTAGAATGACACCAGAATCTTAGCCAATTGTTGAAGTCAATCATTTTGTCCTTGTACTGTGGTATCATTCTGGGTGATGGCAGGATGCTACTCAGGGCTAGGGTCATACCTGCCTGGGCTACAAGATCGGACAGCTCCTCCATGTTCCTTTTCATGTAGTCCAGGGAGGTACATCTCAGGTCATTCACACCAACATGGACAATGACAGAGTCATATTTGTACTTGTTGTGGAGTGACCTGAGTGCATGTGTTATGTGACGGATCTTGGCACCCGATAGGCAGCTGACAGTAACTTTCTCCTTGTTTAGCCTGTTGAGTGGAACATCAGTGTGCCTGACTATAGAGTTGACTAGAGTGTTGGGTACATTGTTATGCCTTATGGGCTGTAGTTGAGTGGCACACTGAGTTTGTGGGCTATGTGTCATTTGGGTTGTGTTGGGAGGGTGGTGGTTGCTTGTGTTTTTGCTTTGGAGGTCTCTGTTGCTTGGGCAGGTTTTTACTGAGAGCCTCCATGAATGTAAGGTGTGTTTTGTGTTTCTATGTGTGTGTTTTGGTGGTGTAGGTTTTGAGGGACTATGTGCTGAGTGTGGTGTGGTGCAAGTGTTTACCTTCTCCTCTTGACTGTCTAGTCCAGTCTTGGAAGAGAGCTTTGCTTCCAGTTTGGCTATATAAGTGCATCTCCCACAGGTTGTAGTGTTGGATGGTAGGAGGAGAGGGTTGTCTGTGTACATGAGGCAATTGCTGCATTGCCCCAAGATGCCCAGATTCATCAGATAGACAGGAGAAAACACCGGGAGTTGACCCTTAGACATGCCTGGATAGGTGCTTATTTGTTAAGTACTAGAAACAGTTTTCCTCTAGACAGTGAGGAAAGTTGAGTGCTGTAGTAATTTGTAGATTATTTAATGCTTACAATAAGTTCTGAACAAATGCTGAGCTCAAAGATAAATCTGGTATTAGTAATAAAAGATGTCATCACAAAAGTAGACACTGCAGATATTGAACAACATTCAAAAGCATCCTGTTAGTTGTCTATCACATATTCAGCAAATTTGGCAACATTTTACATGAGGTCAAGAACATCTTTAATCTTTAAAGATGGGAAGCTGATTTTGAAAACAAGGATAAAGGATGAGAGAATGATACCAAGTGAAAAGAAGTGAAATCTAACAATATATCTACAATGAGAGTAAGGCATATAGAGAGCTTTGAAACTGATAGGAAAAGTAATGATGGAAGAGATTGATATCTGTAATGGATAAAAGAAGAAATAAGAAAAACAGGAAAATAATGGGAGCTTAATAATGACATTTCTCTAATGTCTATTATAATGCAGCAAAATGTGGAAGAAAAAACACTGTAAGGATAAATGTTCACTAAAATGCTTCCTTGTCATGGTATTTAATAAATGTTTAAAAATAAATTATACTGTTTAGGTGGATCAAACATAAGATCATACACAGAATGACTTGTGGTGAAGCAATGGTTTAGAGAAAGAAAGAAATAAAATAAATCAATATAATCTGGATGAAATAGGAGTTTATTTTGGTAATATGGGAACATGAGAGAAGTAGGAAGAAAGAATTATTAGTTACGAGGAAAGTGGAAAACTGGGGGCATGCTCAGACTCTGTTTATGGAACATAGCTGTATTGGGTAGAAAGTGTGGGGATACAGACTTCATGGTTTTCACTTAAGATTTTAAGATAACAAATTTGAGAGAAACACAGTTACTTGATTCTGAAACATTTCTTACACAAAATGTCCAATTCTTTGGGTAAATCCAAAAAAAGAAACTGAATATGGGCATGGAAAAGGAGAGTTACTGACTGTGGTGAATATAAAACAAACCTTATCTTCAAAGTTAATTAGAACCACAGATATATGTATTTGTGGGGCTATAAAACCGAAAAAAATTAAACATATTTAATATGTATATTCCCTGTACAAGGAGATGTGAGAATAAAAACAAAAAATATATATAAATTAAATAACATAGTTGATGGTAACTCAGTAGTTGGGGCTGGAAAGCAATAATTGCAGGTGATTTTTACCATCTGCACAGGTCAGTTGACAAACTCATATGGTTAGCTGATAAAGGATGAAGAAATAAACAAATTGGGTTGGAATTATTATACCTACTCGAAAGATATGATCTAAAAAAATTAGTAATGGAGAGAATAATAAGGAAAATGCTAGAATAACATGCATTTCAAACATGGTTCAACTATAGACCAAGCAATACTAGAAAAAGGTGAAATAAAAACTATTATTTGTGCATGAAAATATGAACAAATCTGAACATTTCAAAAGCAAAAAATACACTGATAAAAAACAATAAAACAGAGCAGACCACGAACTGCAGAACTCCATTTTAATAAAAGTTTGCCGCTTTCGTCAGAACTGTTTCCAACTTCTTCAGAACACGAACATACAACATTGAAATGTTTAAATAGGTACATCACAGTCACATGATACTAAAACCACTCCCATCTGTACATGGTTTCCATGGTGACGATAGAGCCAATACTTCAGTGGCCAATGAGGAAAGACAGAATGAAACATTTTCTGTATGTTCTTGGTTGGAGCAGAGAGAATTCTCTTTCAGTGCAGCAGCGAGTGAAGTAAATCATGGCAGCTTGGACAAGCAGATTAGAACAGTTAAGGACCAAATATTTCCACTACGGAAATTACAGCTTGAAAACTCTTATTTAGAGGAGTGTTATAAGAGACAAAAAGTGCTAAAAGGGGTACTTACGTATTATCGCAACCACATTTTTATGGTCACGAAATTGGCATACTATGAGTCAATCAAGGGCATTTAAGACTCAGAAATGCTCTTCAAAGTGTTTTTCACTGTTGCATTACATTGCTTAACTATCAGGAGCACACTAAGCTGTACATATACACAGGGAGTTTCTGTTGGCAGTTACAGAATGTAATCATATGCGATGTAGCACTGCTGCCATTACCTGTCATGGCAATCTACTTGCAAAGTTGCCAGCATTCTTCCCGTTATTTTTTTTTTTTCTTTCACCTTTACTGTGTACCTCAAGCAAGGCTGGCCATAAGTCAGATGGCAGGAACCTAATTCAACATACCAACATTAATAGAGAATAGGAAAGGAAGGACACAGTGACAAAGTAACAGCCACACACACTTTCCTTGGGGTGCAGTCCTTCAAGGAGATGAAGTCTGAAAAGGAACACATGCCGTTATTTACTGACAGCAGTACTCGCTGATGAATCAGCATGGTTACTTTTCGTGAAGTCTTTCATCCCTTCTGCTATGCGTTTCTTTAACAATAAATCACATTTGTTAAATTTGACCCACACAATATAGGGCCACTGTGTTAAACTTGCACATACACCCTGTTTACAATCTTCAAAAATCGATTCATACGATAACAGCCATGACAATTTTTCCATGCATCTGTAATGCACGCAAATCAGGAAGAGGATTTTTTAATTTGCTGGTCTTCCTGAAGTTAATCCACTCTTTTTACTGAGCAAAAACGACTTTTAATAATGATTTACAGTGTTGCGTGAACTCCTTTGACTTGAAGTATGCTATTTTCGCAACTGCTACAATGTGTTGCGATAATATATAAGTACCCTAAAAGGACTCCAAAACTGGAAATACCCTAAAGGACTTATACAAGGAATAGAATTACACTGTGAGTTGCTTGAACTTTTTAACAAACAAGGATGTGAACTGCTTAGTGTTTTAATTAAACATAATGAAAAGAAAATATTTGAACTTAAAAGAATATTGAGACTCTTGACAACAACATCAGACATTATTTATTGTTTTAGTTTAAAAGTTCTGAGTACACTAAAGTGCTTAGAGTTACAGAAGATCAAATGGTGATGTTAAAAGATAGAAAAGTGAAAAAGCTACTTAGAGATAAATTGGACTATGAGTCTGGGAAGGCATACCCACACCCACCACAAGGGCAGAATAGGAACAACAACCATGTCAACCAAGTCAATAATTATGATATTAACAATGAGGTTGTGGATGAAAATGATGTTGAACCTAACAGCCCTTTAGAAGTGCATCCTCTGAGGAGGTCCGTGAGACTGATGAATCAGAGGCAGAGACAAGAGCAGGACTGGCAGGGGAACAACAATGGGAATTATTCCCAGACACCACACTACACAAGGGAATCACCCCCGAGGAATGGCAGGGGGAGGGGGAGAGGCAGGTACAGATGGTGAATAACATAGCTAGATGCAAGCTTGTCAAGAATAAAATAGGGGACTTTAAGATAGTCAATTAAAGTTCTGCCCAAGTAACATCAGAATGGGCAGACTTATTTGATAAAGGGCTTACCTTTGTCCCCTCTAGACAGGCTAGCATTGGTGAATCCCTTGTACAGCTTAAATTATTTGTGAGAAAGTTGAATTTAAGTCTATATTTCCATCAAGGTCCACATGAACATCCTAATTTAAATGTGAACACTGTATGTAAGAGACCCAGTACTTTCAACTCACCCTTGCATCCTTTGATTAACATATTCGAGAGAACGTGTGAAAATGACATCAGGAAAAAGGTAGGGAAGAAAAATTGGGTCAGTATGCATCATAATTTAACACAGGAAGAAAGAACTTTATTAAAGGACATCAGTGGCATACATCAGGTCAGGGTAATGAAACTTGACAAAGGTGGGGGCCTAGTGGTTATGGATGTGAACGAATATATTGACAGGATGTTATCTATACTGTATACAGATACATATGAAGAAGTCTCAGTCAATGAAATGAATATTTCATAATATAGGATTGACCTTGCACTAGAAGATTTGATGTTGAATAGTCAGATTAGTGTGAGTGACCTTGGATTTCTGAAGGTACTGCACCTTAGGACCCCCACCATTTTTGGCATACCCAAGACTATTAAGAGTTTAGAAGACCCCCCCATTGAGGCCTACTGTGGATGCAAAGGCCTCAAAAACCCAGCCTATTGCTAAATACAAAGATGTGAACATTAAGAATCTCTTGAGTGAACATAAATATATTTTCAGGGATTCTTGGAATTTTTTTATCAAAAGTTTCAGATGATTTATATTCCAAAGAATTATTTGTCACTATCGATGTATGTGATCTTTATTCTGTCATCCCACACTCTGAGGGGTTGGATATGTTTTATGAGTTTTTATGTAACCACCCTAGTGTAGACCACGACAAAGCACTGACTATTACCACCTTAATGAACTTGGTTTTAAGAAACAACTTTATAGTTTCTGAAAATCAGTTGTTTTGACAACTTAAAAGTGTATCAATGGGTGCAGTTTGTGTGCCCACATTTGCCAACATTGTCCTAGCCGAATGGCAAAGTCAATATGTCCTCAACTCTGAGTTTAGTAACTGTTAGACACTTTATGGACACTATTCAGATGACATCGTCATTTTTTGGAAAGGTGGTAGGGAAAAACGTAATGAATTTTTGTACATTTGAACAGCAGTACATCATTTTTTAAGTTTACTATGGAAATAGGTCAAGAGGATGTCCATTATTTGGATGTGACCATCTCAAAGAATAGAGGTGAAGGTAGGTTTGACTCTAATATATACAGAAAACCTACCTACTCTAACTGATTACTTTAATCTTAAAAGCCACCACCCTATCTATCAAAAAAAGTTCCTGGTCAAAAGCCAGATGGTGAGACTCACCTGTACGGTGAGTAAAGACTCTACCTTTAATGAACAATGTGCACTTTTGAAGAGTATGTTGACCAATTGAGGGTATCCAGCTATATTCTTGGATAATATTTTTTGGGAGGTCATCAGGAAAAGACAGGAATGTATTTTTAAACCACTACTTGGGACAAATGGTGATTTAGTTATCATGAATGGTAAGAGAGACATAGTGAATTTTCAAAGAGCCCTAATATTGCCATATAACATACATTTTGTCAGCATTACAGACATAATACAACATAACTGGGACATCTTTAGGGCTGATAGTGAGTCTGTGGAAAACATGGGGAAGGACGCTGTAGTGGTGTTTAAGAAAGATTTATGCTTCAAAAACATACTTGATAGACAAAAGAAAAAAAGTCACCCTGGCCACATGTCTAAATGCGGACATTGTAATCAATGTAGGTATGTAAAGGAAGGTGAAGAAATTTATATACCCAGATGGGGAGTTGTCAAATTTTGTCAGAAGTTGAACTGCCAGAGCAATAATGCTGTGTTTCTTGCTGAGTGCCAACAATGTTTGTCATTTTACATTGGTAAGACCAAGAATAAATTTAAAAGTAGGATCTATCAGCACCAGTATGACATAAACAAGAATGACAAAAGAAATGCTCTTGCAAAACATGTGGGAAAAATCTCATTCTTTTAAATACACTTGTATAGAAAAGCTGGGCTTCGATCAAAGGGGTGGACCTCATGAACTGCTCCTAGAATATAAGGAGATGATTTGGCAACTCAGGAGTAATGCATTGGAGCCCCCTGGGCTAAATGAGTCTGCCTTGATCAGCAGTGTTTTGAAACTAAAGGCTGAATATGTTTTTTTCTTAGATTTGTGTTTATGAGCTTTTTAGCTATCACAATGCTATTTTTGCTCATACAGTATGTATGTGTTTTTATACACATATTTTATCAAAGAGTTTTTTGCAACAAGCAAGGTTTTGAACTATGTAAAAACATGCTTTTTTTGGAAGACTGTATTTTTAAATTGTATAGATGGGAGTGGTTTTAGTATTATGAGACTGTGATGTACCTATTTAAACATTTCACTGTTTTAAGTTGGTGTTCTGAAGAAGTTGGAAACAGTTCTGATGAAAGCGCTAAACATTTATTAAAGTGGAGTTCTGCAGTTCGTGGCCTGCTCTGCTTTATTTTATTTTTTATAAATGTGAACATTTATGTATGGAATTGGAATCATATAAAATAAAGAAAGAAATAAAAAGAAGAAAAAGAAAAGGATATACATATAGAAAACAAAAACATGACACAGAAAGATGGAATAATTTAAAGACATTGTAAAAAAATTAAGCAGGCTAAATATGATATATGTTTTGGGAGTTAGCAGAAAACAATCAGACAGGAGGTTTTAAAGACAGTGATAAAAGTTAGTAGGAAAATGCAATTTACATTGGAAAGAGACTGGTTGGGTTGATGGGTAGTATTATAAGCAACTGCTTACAAATTTATAAACAATGGACAAAGATTAAGCAAGAAGAAATTTAAAAAAAATTATAAACACATATAAAAGGAATTATAGGTCATTGTTAAAGTAGAAAAAGCGAGTATATCCAAGGTAAATGGGATTGGATATTACAAGTGACAGAAAGCAAGGATCATTAAGAAATTATGGAAATTAATGGCAATTGGCACTGGAGAAAATTACTGATAGGAGACCATTGAATTAGTAATAATGAGTGGTATAACTATTATAAAGAAAATTTTCAAGTGCAAATTTCATGAAAAGTTGAATTACCTGATGGAGATCATTAAAAAATTAAAGGACAATAGTACTGGATAGTATAAATCTTGTAAGGAGGTTTGTACAGAAATCCTGCGTTTACAATTTGAGAAAATTATTAAGCATGTGATATTTCATAACAGTTGGAAGCGAGATATTGACTGGGATACAAAAAAGGTTACTGCCAGTGGGAAGCCCTAACATGGCCACTTTCTTGCTACTGGCTATCTCCGTGACTGTATTCACTGCTAATGAGGTATTCTAGAGATTGGCATTTACTAATAGCCATGTGTTCTTCCCCAGAAACTCCTACTGTAAGGCATTTACACAGCTAAGCAAGTCAGAGGATCACTCAGCTGCGTAATCACCACCACTGGCTATGTTAATTAACTCAGCCAAAAATTCATGTTCACCCATTACTTTCAATGGATGAGATCAAGTTTCAGGTAAGAGCCTGAGAGTTTAGTGTACAGGAAGTGGTGTGTGTGTGTGTGTGTGTGTGTGTGTGTGTGTGTGTGTGTGTGTGTGTGTGTGTGTGTGTGTGTGTTTGTGTGTGTGTGAAGAGAGAGAAAGTGTGTGTCTTCCTGGGTGGTTGCAGTAGGGTGGTTAGTTAGGAGATAAGAAGTGTGTGTGTGTGTGTGTGTGTGTGTGTGTGTGTGTGTGTGCGCATGCATATATGAATGGATGCGTATGTCCACGAGTGCAATCATGTGACTGTGTTTGCATGTATGTGGAGGGATGCAATACCCCTAAACTCTACTAGACTGACAAATCCTGTAATACTAGCAGCAAATTACTAGACATCAGGGAAACTCTTTAATATTAACTTTTCTCAAAAATTTATACAACAGATTTTGTAATATGAAACATGTAGCATGTATAGGGAGGGGCAGACAGTCAGCACCAGTGATACTTTTTAATATTACCGTTACTTAAAAATGAATACAATAAACATTTTTGCAGCACAAAAGATGAAGCACATATGGGGGAGCACTAAACTCTGGAGACACTATTTAATAATAACTTAAGCTACCTTACACGTTAATAGAACAAAGAGTGTTGGAAAGAATATAAACAATTTGAACCCTACATTCTTGGTACAGAAAGCAGCTCATTAACAAGTCCTTTGCACCAATGGAAGGTTTTGCTGAATAATATTTCTTGCATCGTGATGTATTTTCTGAACAGGATGACACTATATTAAGTCTTCCATTAGTCTGTAGGTGTCTCTTCATTCTAACAATCTATCGTATTAACCTAACTAATAATTTATACTTTGGCTGATATTTCATTATATATAATCCCTTATTGTGACCACATTCTATGAAAAAGGCTTATATTTATGAGATCACACCACAATTCTTATTTATTTCTGCACTGCTATAACTTTGTCATGCTAACATTTTTTAAACATTTTTCTTTTCTATCAATTTCCCTGTTACCCCCAAAAGACTACCTAGGTAGGTAAATGGTCCATAAACTCTGCACTTCCTCTTACAACATATTTTTACCCATCTAACATAAAATAATCAATTTAGTTTTATATTACCAGAAATATAGTTGCACAGCCTGGAATTCCCTGGGATTTTCCCAAGGGCTACTTTCCCATATTGTATATTTTCTGTGTGCATTTTAACATCTTGAGAGATTTTACCTTTTTTCTTATTCAATTAATGGACATCTTCAGCATTTTTCTGAGATCTTCTGGCCAGGCTGGAAGCCAACCAGGTGTTTAGTTAAAGGATTTACATTTAGAAATAAACATGGGTGGTGATGATATTCTGGAATTTCCTCCTATTGATACCATTCCATGAGGGCTTTTGCCTCATCAAGCAACATTAGTATACCAAATGTGTGATAGAGGGTAATTTCAAATGAGGTAACAGATGATACAATTGAATATAACAAACTAATCCAACTTTTTAATTACATGCTACTTCACTGTTGATATCTAAAGGTACACAGTTAAGGATAGACATGATGTTTTGCAGGAAACTTGATTTGAAATCTTTTTTAAAAACATGATAAACCACTGGAAGCACTTGAAAGTTGACCAACAAATAACGAACAAAGTGCAGTAAGCCAAGGAAAACTGTAAAACCACAATTCCACTTCGAAGCTTTTAATGAACCAGACTCCACAGACCATATATTAACGCAATTACACAAAACAGTTTACTAGCGTTTTCATCCAATCCACTTGGACTTCATCAGACAATGTAGTACCATTTAATTAATCTATATATACTAAATGACAAACCCACTAACCAATGAAAATTCCTAGAAACATTCAAATTTAACCTATAAACAACATGCCTCATTGAATATTAATAGACCTTTTGCTATGAAAGTGCTTGTGCATATACATCTAAAACATCATCATTATTTAAAACTATTAATCATATGAATAAAGTGCTTATATAAATGCTGTTTGATTCAATCTTTGTCATACAAACAGTATCATATAAAGTGCTTGTGCTTAACTAAAATGTTAAAACATTCCAAAACTTTCCTTTCTCAAACATATTAAAACAACTCCCTCTACTGTCGTAGCTCAAAATTACATATTACATTCCACAACAAAAAAACACTTAGACTTTAAGCACAATAACTAAAACCTCTCTAAATTCTTATGAATACATTATATAAATATGTTATTGAATAAACATATAAATACATCAATTATTATAAGCTTAACTTCACAATTCATTCTATTTAACCTATTAAATTTTGTTAGCCCTTATTTTTAATAAAGAAGTTATACTCAAATAATCGTTTAGCCCTGGTTTTTTACTAGCCTCAAGGTACACCTGCCACCACAATTCCTTACTCTCCAAAATCTCTTCCCATATACCTCCCCTTACATCCTTTTCAACCTGTTGCAACACAAAGAAATAAAATCTACATCCTCTACATTCTTTACTATGCTTGAATAACGCACTTGTTTCTTTCCCTTTTTGAATATCATATACGTGTTCATAAATTCTTTTCTTTAGCTCTCTTTCTGTTTTTCCCACGTAATATGATGGACACTTATCACAAGTTGCCAGATAGACCACCCCTTTTGTATCACAACTATATTTACCTTTACTCTTAATTAAAATATTTCTACTAACTATAGATATCTCACTCTTATTACTAATATATGAACATTGATTACACCGGCCGCATTTGTACATTCCTACTTTTTTTGTTATCACATCATTCTTCCTATAATCCGTGTCTTTTTTATTTTTCTTTTCCAACATGTTTTTTATACTTCTGGAATTCCTAAAAATAATCTTGGGTTTAAAACTATTAATTTCTTCTATATCTGTTAAGGCAGCAAATTTATCCCATTCTTTACTTAAAATATTTCTTATTCCCATATTTTGCATGTTATATTCAATTATGAGATTTCTATGGTACTGATATTCCTCAGTCTCCCTGTCCTTAATTTCTTCTCGAATTGTTTTGAATTCGATCCTACCCATAATTGGTTTAAATCTGTCTGCCCTACCTATTTCTACTTCCCTTCTAATGTCATTTACAAAGGTTTCTGGGTATCCTCTTTCAATGAACATCTTCTTCAATGTCTCACACTCAGCAAAAAAATCTTCATCCAGGGTAGTCATCCTTGATCCCCTTACAAACTGCCCTTTAACTATATTACGCTTGCAGTGTAGGGGATGCGCACTTTCAAAATGTAAATAAGAATTAACATAAGTTTTTTTCCTGAATACCCTGGATGTAAATAGCTTGAGTGTGTCATTTTTAACCAATTCGATATCCAGATACTGCAAAACCTCGTTGTTGACATTATAAGTGAATTTAAGGAAGTTTGTAGTTTTACCAATGTATTCCATAAATTCCTTCAACCTTTCCTGTCCCCCTATCCAAAAAATGACTATATCATCTAGGAATCTTTTATACATAATCCATTCCTTCTTAAATTCTGATTTTAATATTTATTGTTCCTCCCATTTGGACAAAACTATGTTGGCATATGTTGGTGCACATGCCGCACCCATCGACACCCCAGTCCTCTGTTGGAAGTATTCACCATCAAATAACAAAAAATTATATTTTAAGACAGTGTCCATGAGTGCCACTGAAAGTATCTTATCTTCTTGTGTCATAGTTTTGTCCAAAAATACACATTCCTCAAACCACTTCATTCCACTTGGATGTGGTATACAGGAAAAAAGGTCCACTATGTCTATAGTTATGAATAAAAGGTCGGTGCTGTAACATTCAGGTGTTAATTGTTTTAAAAAATCCCACGAATCTTTCAGTATCACTTTGTTACTTGTCCATATATGTTTAGTAGTAATATCTATATATTTTGCCAAGGGTTCTGTTTTAGACCCTCCTGCAGTGACTATGGGTCTTAGGGGGGGGTCCATCACATTTTTATGGACTTTCGGGATTCCGAACATTGTAGCCATCCTAGGTTTTACTACTGTTAAAAACTTATGTAGTTCAGGCTTCAACACCCTTTCTAACACAAGGTCATTCAACATGTTATCTATCCGATGGTACGCAACATTTACCTCATTTTTTGAGACCACTGTATATTTTGTTTCGTCTCTGAGTATCATGTTCATCTTTCCTTCATAAATTATATTGTCCATAATGACAACACCCCCCCCCTTATCTGGTTTCATAACTCTGATAGTGTCATCATTTATTAGTTCCATTAATGCCTCTTTCTCATCTTTATTCAAGTTATTATCATACCTCTTCCTATTATTATTGTGATTAGTTCTGATTCCTTCTTCCAAGATTTTTTCAAAATTTCTTAACTGGGGTAACAAGGGTGGGTTGAAAATAGATTTCTTTTTCAAATTTGTCCCTCTATTGTCACTACTATAACCATTATTCTTTGCGAGAACACTCAAATTTATTCTTCGCATAAACATCTTAGTGTCTAAAATTGTGGTGGTGGTGTCACCCTTTGAACTAGGAATAAATTTAAAACCTTTGCTAAGTAATTTGAAATGATTTACCTTAATATCAAAATTACCATAATTATAAATAGAAAAATCCTTATACGTATAAATAACATTATTTACAACATTAATCTTATATACTTCATCTCTTTCCAAAATCGGGCTAAGTGAAGAGTGGGTGTTTATCAAAACCTCCCCCTCCCCCTTCTCCCCCCCCTCCTGTAAAAATTTTCCCTGTAATATTGAGGCCCATGTTCCTCATCTGTTTCCCTTACTAAAGGAGGGAAATCTTGGTCATATAGATAGTCATTCTGAAAATCAGAATGACTATAAGTGGGTTTGTTCCATTTTCTATTGTTAACAAAATTATTGTTATTCTTTTTAGACGTAGTGGGTTCTGGATAATTAGTCCCATTCTCATATTCCATAATGTCCCTGTGTAGTTTACCTACTTTACGTTGCATAACCACTTTACATTTATCGTCTATGTCATGCCTAATATTATAATATTGTTGCCTCTCTTCCTTTATACCAAAAATTAGGTCATTTTTGATAGCTCCGTCCATTTCATCAATGTCTTTACTCAAACATTTTATTTTTCTCTCGTTTTCTTCTATTATTAACTTAATCACATCCAGACCACATTGATTAAATACTTTGAGCAAACTTTTATGAAAAATGGAACCACAGGTGACATTATTTGGATACTTACAAATACGAAGACCTTTTGGGACAATTTCCTTTTTTAAGCATTCTAATAAATATGTGTTTTCTATATTTAAAGTTTTAAATCTGGTCATAAGACCTTTAAGTTTGTCAATTTTGACCACATAAGTCTCTCCTTCCTGCTTGTCCAAACCAGCGTGGGTGTCTACGCCAAAATCTATAATTCTGTTCAACCAGTCTCTAGTGCTGATGTTATTAGTACAATCAGTACCTTTGCTTAAGTCCATGGAAGTCGGTTTCTTACGTTGAGCCCCTGCAGCTGCTCCCCGACGTTCATTTCTCTCTCCTGCCCCTTCAGATTCAACACCCAAAATGTTAGGAGTTAATAAAGGATTGAAAATAGTTGCTGAGCCCTCGGAAAAGTCGCCGGCGTCGTCTTCTTCGCCAATAAGCTGCCTCTTCCGTTTGCTTCTGTTGTTAGGCTGTTGTACGTCTTCGAACACGTATTCTTCACAACCTAGCTTGGTTTGACTCACTAACATCTTGTGGCAAAGGGGTGTGAGTAGATCTATGAGCTCGGTCAACTGCCCAATCAGCTTCCTTGATTGGCTGAGCTCCTCCATCGCTTCCGAACTCATTGCTGTCCGTTTTCCTTCCAAAAAGTTTCCTTGGCCCAGAACAAGTCACAAAACACGATAAACCACTGGAAGCACTTGAAAGTTGACCAACAAATAACGAACAAAGTGCAGTAAGCCAAGGAAAACTGTAAAACCACAATTCCACTTCGAAGCTTTTAATGAACCAGACTCCACAGACCATATATTAACGCAATTACACAAAACAGTTTACTAGCGTTTTCATCCAATCCACTTGGACTTCATCAGACAATGTAGTACCATTTAATTAATCTATATATACTAAATGACAAACCCACTAACCAATGAAAATTCCTAGAAACATTCAAATTTAACCTATAAACAACATGCCTCATTGAATATTAATAGACCTTTTGCTATGAAAGTGCTTGTGCATATACATCTAAAACATCATCATTATTTAAAACTATTAATCATATGAATAAAGTGCTTATATAAATGCTGTTTGATTCAATCTTTGTCATACAAACAGTATCATATAAAGTGCTTGTGCTTAACTAAAATGTTAAAACATTCCAAAACTTTCCTTTCTCAAACATATTAAAACAACTCCCTCTACTGTCGTAGCTCAAAATTACATATTACATTCCACAACAAAAAAACACTTAGCCCCCTGGGCTAAATGAGTCTGCCTTGATCAGCAGTGTTTTGAAACTAAAGGCTGAATATGTTTTTTTCTTAGATTTGTGTTTATGAGCTTTTTAGCTATCACAATGCTATTTTTGCTCATACAGTATGTATGTGTTTTTATACACATATTTTATCAAAGAGTTTTTTGCAACAAGCAAGGTTTTGAACTATGCAAAAACATGCTTTTTTTGGAAGACTGTATTTTTAAATTGTATAGATGGGAGTGGTTTTAGTATCATGAGACTGTGATGTACCTATTTAAACATTTCACTGTTTTATGTTGGTGTTCTGAAGAAGTTGGAAACAGTTCTGATGAAAGCGCTAAACATTTATTAAAGTGGAGTTCTGCAGTTCATGGTCTGCTCTGTTTTATTTTATTTTTTATATATGTGAACATTTATGTATGGAATTGGAATCATATAAAATAAAGAAAGAAATAAAAAGAAGAAAAAGAAAAGGATATACATATAGAAAACAATAACATGACACAGAAAGATGGAATAATTTAAAGACATTGTAAAAAAATGAAGCAGGCTAAATATGAGATATGTTTTGGGAGTTAGCAGAAAACAATCAGACAGGAGGTTTTAAAGACAGTGATAAAAGTTAGTAGGAAAATGCAATTTACATTGGAAAGAGACTGGTTGGGTTGATGGGTAGTATTATAAGCAACTGCTTACAAATTTTTAAACAATGGACAAAGATTAAGCAAGAAGAAATTTAAAAAAAATTATAAACACATATAAAAGGAATTATAGGTCATTGTTAAAGTAGAAAAAGCGAGTATATCCAAGGTAAATGGGATTGGATATTACAAGTGACAGAAAGCAAGGATCATTAAGAAATTATGGAAATTAATGGCAATTGGCACTGGAGAAAATTACTGATAGGAGACCATCAAATTAGTAATAATGAGTGGTATAACTATTATAAAGAAAATTTTCAAGTGCAAATTTCATGAAAAGTTTAATTACCTGATGGAGATCATTAAAAAAATTAGAGAACAATAGTACTGGATAGTATAAATCTTGTAAGGAGGTTTGTACAGAAATCCTGCGTTTACAATTTGAGAAAATTATTAAGCATGCGATATTTCATAACAGTTGGAAGCGAAATATTGACTGGGATACAAAAAAGGTTACTGCCAGTGGGAAGCCCTAACATGGCCACTTTCTTGCTACTGGTAACCTATCTCCGTGACTGTGTTCACTGCTAATGAGGTATTCTAGAGATTGGCATTTACTAATAGCCATGTGTTCTTCCCCAGAAACTCCTACTGTAAGGCATTTACACAGCTAAGCAAGTCAGAGGATCACTCAGCTGCGTAATCACCACCACTGGCTATGTTAATTAACTCAGCCAAAAATTCATGTTCACCCATTACTTTCAATGGATGAGATCAAGTTTCAGGTAAGAGCCTGAGAGTTTAGTGTACAGGAAGTGGTGTGTGTGTGTGTGTGTGTGTGTGTGTGTGTGTGTGTGTGTGTGTATGTGTGTGTGTGTGTGTGAAGAGAGAGAAAGTGTGTGTCTTCCTGGGTGGTTGCAGTAGGGTGGTTAGTTAGGAGATAAGTGTGTGTGTGTGTGTGTGTGTGTGTGTGTGTGTGTGTGTGTGTGTGTGTGTGTGTGTGTGTATCCGCATGCATATATGAATGGATGCGTATGTCCACGAGTGCAATCATGTGACTGTGTTTGCATGTATGTGGAGGGATGCAATACCCCTAAACTCCACTAGACTGACAAATCCTGTAATACTAGCAGCAAATTACTAGACATCAGGGAAACTCTTTAATATTAACTTTTCTCAAGAATTAATACAACAGATTTTGTAATATGAAACATGTAGCATGTATAGGGAGGGGCAGATAGTCAGCACCAGTGATACTTTTAATATTACCCTTACTTAAAAATGAATACAATAAACATTTTTGCAGCACAAAAGATGAAGCACATATGGGGGAGCACTAAACTCTGGAGACACTATTTAATAATAACTTAAGCTACCTTACACGTTAATAGAACAAAGAGTGTTGGAAAGAATATAAACAATTTGAACCCTACATTCTTGGTACAGAAAGCAGCTCATTAACAAGTCCTTTGCACCAATGGAAGGTTTTGCTGAATAATATTTCTTGCATCATGATATATTTTCTGAACAGGATGACACTATATTAAGTCTTCCATTAGTCCGTAGGTGTCTCTTCATTCTAACAATCTATCGTATTAACCTAACTAATAATTTATACTTTGGCTGATATTTCATTATATATAATCCCTTATTGTGACCACATTCTATGAAAAAGGCTTATATTTATGAGATCACACCACAATTCTTATTTATTTCTGCACTGCTATAACTTTGTCATGCTAACATTTTTTAAACATTTTTCTTTTCTATCAATTTCCCTGTTACCCCCAAAAGACTACCTAGGTAGGTAAATGGTCCATAAACTCTGCACTTCCTCTTACAACATATTTTACCCATCTAACAACATAAAATAATCAATTTAGTTTTATATTACCAGAAATATAGTTGCACAGCCTGGAATTCCCTGGGATTTTCCCAAGGGCTACTTTCCCATATTGTATATTTTCTGTGTGCATTCTAACATCTTGAGAGATTTTACCTTTTTTCTTATTCAATTAATGGACATCTTCCGCATTTTTCTGAGATCTTCTGGCCAGGCTGGAAGCCAACCAGGTGTTTAGTTAAAGGATTTACATTTAGAAATAAACATGGGTGGTGATAATATTCTGGAATTTCCTCCTATTGATACCATTCCATGAGGGCTTTTGCCTCATCAAGCAACATTAGTATACCAAATGTGTGATAGAGGGTAATTTCAAATGAGGTAACAGATGATACAATTGAATATAACAAACTAATCCAACTTTTTAATTACATGCTACTTCACTGTTGATATCTAAAGGTACACAGTTAAGGACAGACATGACGTTTTGCAGGAAACTTGATTTGAAATCTTTTTTAAAAAGTCAGATGTTACTAATCATAAACAATATTTTGATGACTCTTGATTCAGGTGGTGAACTGCTGAAGTTACATTTGTACACATAATTTTTGTGTGATTCTGAGTATGATACCCACAGCATTTGTGTGATTCTAAATATGATTATATTGCCATGCAATCATTTTTAAATGCATAAATGCTGGCTACAAGCTATTAAATATTCCTTAGAGACAAACAAATATCTGTGTCTCCTAAAATTAATAGTTCCATTAATTTGTTTTAAAATGTTTTGTGTACATTAATAACTCCTGAGTTTTTGATGTTAAAAATGAGGAATATCGCATAATTTGACAAAGCAAAAATGGTTGTCATTTAAGGAATTAGAAAGTCATATAAAATCATACATATTTAGAAATTAAGAAAAAGATAATAACTTTGCAGTCATGGACAAAATGACCATATACAATTTGTTAAAAATGAAAAGAAATATTAAAGGCTGGTAATACGTTCATTAACAGATTACAATCAAGAACGTTAATCTTTTTAATAAGGGGAAAGAGGATTTATTTAACTGAAAAAGAAGGTAAACAGTTGTTGGTAGAGAAATTATACTATTCAATGTTTTATGCAATTCTAGAAAATAATAAATTACTGGGCATTCCACTGGGATACCCAATAGTCTCTATAACAGGCAGTTTTGCACATACTGTGGCATCATTCCTTGAGCCATTTGTTAATCAAATCAGAAGTCATTTTAACATAAAATATAACAGACATTTTAGAGAAGTTGAAATGGTTACTATAGCAGCAAAACTAGTACTGGATTATAGTAGATACAGTATGCTTGCATGCATGCATTAAATACAAAGATGACCTCCATCATGTGTTAAACTATTGGACGAGGGACAAAGATCTAATTATATAATGTTACATTTACACTTCAGTTTATCATATAATTTTCTTTTTCATGAGACAATATAGTTCGAGCTACATGGAACAGCTATATGGCAATGGATTAATGAGAATTGTAAAAAGAGACTGTATCTACAATTATAAAAAAATTATTTTATCCGTAAGGGGTCCTAATGTTTTATTAATTTTTGAATGCCTTTAATAGTAACTAGTGTGATTTGACATTTACAGCAGAGGTGCAAAAATACATTATTTAGTTATGGCATAACATGATGTGAATGGAATACCCCAAATATGATGTTTCTATAGAAAACTGACAGCAGCTAATGACGTTTTCCATGTCAGTTAGAATTATTCACCCATTTAATTAACTTATTACTCACTGGGGAATTGTTAAGAGATTGAACTAGTATCATTTTGGACAGTGAGTTTAAAATGGGTTAAAAAGTATAGTTTTGTACCTACCATAAATGTAGATGTTCGAAGATCCACATTGCTGCAGTCATAACCTGTGGGTAGTCCGCTGTCCTCGGTCGGCCCGAATACCAAAGTATTAGGCTGGCGTCGGTCATGGGCGCTCAGATCTGACGTCAGTGCGTCATGGTATTAAAGCGCATGACCGACGTCATATCCTCAGTCTTTTCTTGCCCCAGATGTCAGAAGGCCCTAAAAAGAAAGGCCACAGCCAAAAATGGAAAAACCTATGTACAAACAACATCTACCACCCAAACCATACAACCACTCCAAACTACAGAGGGGAAGGAGGGAGGGTAAATTGGACTGCAGCAATGTGGATCTTCGAACATCTACATTTATGGTAGGTACAAAACTGTACTATGTTCTTCATCTCACATTGCTGCAGTCATAACCTGTGGGTAGAATCCCAAAGCAAAGGTAAAGGGAGGCTGGCAAAATCATAAAGCATTGGGAGCTGCTAACATGCCCTGTAAGACTGCAGTGGCAAATCCAGCCCTAGATTTGGAATAAAGAGGAGATGGTAATGTTTAGAAAAAGTGTGCACTGAACTCCAAGTAGCTGCTTCCAAAATATCTTTAGTAGCTACACCCCTTAAAAAGGCAGTAGAAGTGGCAGTAGCCCTAGTGGAATGAGGTCTGATTCCAGCCGGAATCTCCTTACCATGATTAGAATAACAAAAAGCAATACAATGGCCAATCCACTTAGAAATAGTTTGTTTTGTAACAGGTTTCCCCTGAGAGGCCAAAGCAAAAGAAACAAATAACTGTTGAGACTGTCTGAACCCTTTAGTCCTGCTCAAATAATAACGCAACTGCCTGTGAATATCCAAAGTGTGCAAAATTTTCTCCCCTTTATTTTGGGGATCAGCATAAAAAGTAGGCAAATGAATAGATTGGTTCAAGGCCACATTAGAAACCACTTTAGGCATAAAAGTAGGGTTAGTACGCAGGGATACCCTATCCTTATGAAAAATCAGGAAGGGTTCAACTGCCATTAGAGCCTGTAATTCAGATACCCTTCTAGCAGACGTAATGGCCAACAAAAAAGCAGTCTTCCAAGACAAAAACTTTAACTCAGATGTAGCTGCAGGTTCAAAAGGAGGTAAAGTAAGCTTTTCCAACACAAAATTGAGATCCCAGGAAGGAGTAGGAGCTCTACGCGGGGGTCTTATGTTCTTTGCCCCTCTAAGGAATTGCTTAAACAAAGGATGAGAGAATAATGGTGGGTCACAGTCATAGTGAGCAGAAATGGCTGCAGCATGAACTTTACAGAGGAGAAAGACAAACCCTTGTCTAATAATTCCGTAAGATATTGAAGAGAAACACTCAAATCAGGCCTGGAAACATCAAAGCTCTTTGCTTTGCTCCAAATAAAAATCTCCTCCATTTATCAGCATAAACTTTCCTTGTACTAGGCCTTCTGGCCTCCAAAATAACATTCAGAACTTGTTGAGGAAGCTGCGACCCTCCAGGTTCTAGAACAGAATATGCCAGGCTGTTAGATGCAGGGACTGAATCCTGACATTGAGGAAATGATTGCCTGCCTGAGACAAAAGGTGTGGAATTGAAGGCAAAGGCCAAGGAGGCTCCCATACTAAACTCCTCAGCAGAGGGTACCAGTGCTGTCGAGGCCAATCTGGAGCTATTAGAATCATGGAGGGCTTGTCTTGTCTGACCTTCAAGAGCACCTTGGGAAGGAGAGGCAGAGGAGGAAAGGCATAGACGTGAAGATTGCTCCAACTAAATGATAGAGCATCCACTTTCCAAGCTGTTGGATGAAACATCTTTGTGCAAAACTTTGGCAACTGGAAATTTAGTGGAGAAGCGAACAGATCTATGTCTGGAGTCCCGCATATCACTGTCAACTGTCGAAATACATGAGGATCCAATTTCCACTCGTGGGGATCCACCATCTGTCTGCTCAAAACATCTGCTAAGGAGTTCTGTGCTCCTGGCAGAAACCTTGCCTGAAGAGTGAGGTGCAAACTGAGAGCAGTCTCCCACAAAATCATAGCTTGCCTGCAAAGAGGGTACGAATGGGTTGCCCCTTGCTTGTTGATGTACCACATGACAGTTGTGTTGTCTGTTTGAATCAACACTTGTCCTGGGTGAAGTAGATCCTTGAAAGCCATCAATGCAAATTGGACTGCTAACATCTCCTTCAAGTTGATATGTAAATGTTGAAGTCTGGCAGGCCACGTGTCTTGAACCCATTTTCCATTGAGGTGAGCTCCCCAAGCCTTGTCCGAGGCATCTGTCATTAAGATCTGACTCGCCTCTGGTCGGGTCACAGAGAGTCCCTTGTTTAGGTGACATTCCTGAGCTCACCACAAAAATTCCTTTTGAATGCAAGGTATTATCTGAATGACAGTGTCCAGATCGTGGCAGTGTTGCGTCCATACATTTTTGAGATACCATTGTAGCTTCCTCATATGCAGTCTGGCATTGGGAAGCACCAGAATACAAGATGCCATGAACCCCAAGGCTTGAAGGACTGTCCTTGCAGTCAGCCTGGACCGTAGAGACAATTGTTGGAAGTAAAGTGTAAGGTTTCTCTGTTTGTCCAGGGTCAAAAAAGCCATCTGGGAAGCTGTATTCAATCTCACACCCAGAAAGCACATTTCCTGAGAGGGTACTAGACTGGACTTTGTTTCGTTCACAGAATACCCTAGGCACCTTAACACTGCCATAACATACTGTAGATGGTGAAGTAGCTTGTTTTTGTCTTGAGCAAGAATCAGGCAATCATCCAAATAAGGGTAAATTTGCATTCCTCTTAACCGTAAGAAGGCTATTACTGGAGCCAGAACCTTTGTAAACACCCTGGGCGCAGTAGATAAGACAAAGGGCAATGCAGAGAACTGATAATGTAAAGTCCCAGCCCGAAAACGCAGGAACCTCCTGCAACTGGGCCTGATAGGAACATGAAGATAAGCCTCTTTGAGATCCAGAGTTACCATCCAGTGATCTTTGCCCAACAGAGGCAGAAGTTGTTGCAACGTCAACATTTTGAATTTTGGAATGTCCAGGTATGTGTTGAGGATAGATAAATCCAAAATTGGCCTCCAAGTGTTTCCTTTCTTTGGTACGAGAAACAGGCGAGAATAAAATCCTAGGCCCACTTCTGACGAAGGGACCTGCTGTATAGCCCCCATTTGAAGAAGTAAACAAATCTGTTTGTGAGCCTCTACCCTTTGCTGAGGAGGAACGTCTGGCATGCCTTTGAAAGGAGGCAATGTGTGGAAATAAAACTTGTAGCCTCGGTCTATAATGTCCAACACCCATTTGTCCTGGGTGACTAAAAGCCAGTTTTGCTTGAAGAATGCCAACTTTCCTCCCAAAGGAGCTGCCAGACAGGAAGGATCTGGCAGCTGAAGATGCAGGTCATTGGGCCTGTTTACAAAAGGACTGGCCCCTGCCCTCACCTGTAGACTGTGCAGGGGAACTCCATATTCTAGGCCTGAAAGAACCCTGAGCTCTGCCCCTACCACGTCTAGATCTACCCCTAGACTGTAAATCAGAAGAAGGATAAGTCCATCCCTTAGTAGGCCAATTCCTGCTAAACTTAGGGGGCTGCACCTGCAAAAAATCTTTAACAGTCTGCATAGACTTAGCCTTGTCTTCCATTTTCTTTAAGACAGACTCCACAGGAGAACCAAACAAAACTTCAGACTGCAAAGGAGCATCCAAAATTCTAGCTTTAACATGCTCTGACAAGTTCTGATCCTTAAGCCAGGCGTTCCTGCGAATAACTGATCCAGTGGCAGCCACCCTGGAAGAAGCCTGTAAAGCATCGAAACCACACTGCAAAGAATGCTTACCCACCTGATCAGAGGCATGAACCAAATCCTGTAATTCCTTACACTCTATGCCCTCTGCCAAAGCATCTACCTTAGATTTTAACTGAGTAAGGAGAAAATTCTGGTACTTCAACATATGAAACTGGCAATTCAAAGCCCTCATTGCTAGAGTGGAAGAGGTATACACTTTTTTACCCCACCTATCCAAAGTTCTAGAATCTTTATCCATAGGAACTGGGTTCTTTACAACAGAAGCCCTGACACCCTTAGGACCCTGGCTAATAGTTTCTGGGTCAGCCCTTGGGCTCTTATACAGATATTTATGAGCCTCTGGCACTCTGTAATACCTATCTGGCTTAACAGGCGCAGGAGGCAAAGAGTCTGGATTAAGAGAAGCCTCAGAGAAAACATCCTGAACAACATCCAAAACAGGAGGTATAGCCAAGGGCCGATGTTGTGGTAAAAACAAAAATTCCCTAAGCCTTTTTCGGGAATCTGAGAAATCCTGACCTTCCCATTTAAAATGCTCCCTCATAGAATGCAGGGTTTCTGAAAAAGAAAAATCCTCTGGAGGAGAAGCAGAAGGACTGGAGTCCTCTGCGTCTGAATCAGAATAAGGAGGAAAATCCTGAATGTCTTCAGCCGAAGACTCTGAATAATCTGAAGCCTGTTCCAAACTTTCCACCTCTGGCTCCACCCTAGGCCTCTTATCTGGAGGGGGCATAGAACCCCTGATTAAGGAAATCAAATCTTCTGCCATTTCAAGCATGTGTTTTTTAGGCACAGCACCTGCAGAACTAGGACTGACACCAGAGGAAGGCAAACCAGGCCTGACCTTGGAAGGTACCTTAGAGCCAGAAGGAGAAGGCCTAACCACCTTAGGCAAAGAAGGTAGTACAGCAACCTGAGAGGCCCCCTCAGCCTGACCTGACTCCTGAGAGGCCACATCTTGCAAAATTAACGGCTCCCCCTGAGACTCAACTGAAACCTCGGCTGGATCTACAGATTCCACCGTAGTTTCTAAAGAACCGGCGTCCGGAACGGACGACTCATCCTGCTTGGACCTTAACGATTTGTCCTTGCGCTTCTTAGCGGTAGCGGGCGTCGGAGGATCCGATGGCATATTGTAATTACACCGCTTACCGAAGACAAGCCTAGCGCAATCTAACCTACGTTTAATGGTGCGCTTATTAAATCTAGCACAAAAGCGACACCCGACTACGTCGTGCTCAGGCCCCAAACAAGGAATACAGAGAAAGTGGTAATCCCTATGCGGTATCTGTTTCCCACAAGAAATACAATTATTCACTTTTTCTGACATCCGGAATTAACTGAGGCAAGAAGAAACAAAAATATTCCCCAACGGGGTACTTAGCCCAACTTGGTTTCGGTCTGAAACTCAGAATATGAAAATTTCAGAACGCCGAATGGCACTTGCAAACGCTGCTTCTGCTTCGGACCATGCGGCAAAAAAGACTGAGGATTTGACGTCGGTCATGCGCTTTAATACCATGACGCACTGACGTCAGATCTGAGCGCCCATGACCGACGCCAGCCTAATACTTTGGTATTCGGGCCGACCGAGGACAGCGGACTACCCACAGGTTATGACTGCAGCAATGTGAGATGAAGAACATCTGAATTCAACAAGATCATTTCGGATAGTGAGTATTTATTATAACAATTTTCAATGATGTGTAACAAATTAAAGAGCAGAGGGATGTTTTTCTGAAAGATCTGAGGCAGCATGAAGTAACACAAAGGAAAATGTTATATACATTTTTTGTACACATAACGATTTTCACCTGTATTACAGAGACTGGTTTTATAACACTGGTCCTTGATAATTACAGATCCCCAGTTGAATGATATAATACCTCAAAGACTTATATTTTCTTATAAGACAGAGAGAAGTTATAGGAAGAAATTGATCACAAATTTGTTTAATTCCAAATTATAGGTTGACAAATGTCCTACAGGTGCCTTTCTATGTGGAAATGTATGGTCTGTAACTATTAAGAATTTACATGGAATATGCGTAAATGTAAAAAGGCATTATAGTAACAACAGGTTCATTTGTGATACCCATATGATGGTTTATGCTATGTATTGTAACTGCAGTATTCCAAAATGGTACACTGGACAGATCTGCAAGAAATTTAAGTTTTGGATTATCAAATACTTTTGTGAGATTAGAAAGGGAATGGAAACAAATGCAGCAGTAATTTATTGCAATAGTCCACTTTTGTTAAGATATCATAATTGATTGGATACTAATCTGCCCCAGAAAAAATTTCTTACCTCTGGCATACTCCTACAGTCACTGAGTGACCACCACCCCACCTATGCCACTTGTCACTGAAATAAATCCACCACAACAACCCACTTTAACACAGTAAGAAATATGAAAATATTCAGCAAAGCCATTCTTATTGACAGATTAAAACAATACTCATGGACACATCTAGTCCCTACCACTAAATGAAGTCAATAGGTTGGGAGATGGCATAAAGTTTAAGGTGTTTGTCTCACAGAAACAAAGTTCAGGGTCTGAGTCTCACTTTTGGGGAAATTGGCTAGGCTTAAAATGACCTGTAATAGTATCTAACTTAGTACTTACCTATGAACCTAAGGGTTGAGTTAAACTGTAGGAAAGTTTCAAGAATACTTTCCTGTCCATCATAAATAGCTAGGCATCCACTAGAAGAAAAACTAAAACAAACCCAGTTCCATGGCTAGCCTAAGGAGCAAAATAAATAATGCAAGACAGGGACAGAGGTATGGAGAACCTTATTCAGAGATACAAATACAAGTTTGAAAACAAGTTGCTACTGAGGAAATTTCTCTCAAGTCCAAAATAAATTAAAATACAAAATACTTTCCTTACATTCAGGAGTCATAACTCAAAGACCCATGTAAATTCTGGTCTTCCATTAAAAATCTCATCAAACCTGGCAACTTCTCTTAACCTAACATAACTCAAAGACCCAAGAAAATTCTGGTCTTCCATTAAAAATCTCATCAAACCAGGCAACTTTGCCTAAACTCACACTGTTCAAAATTAATCAGACAGTACCACAGCCAATAAATTAAATCAACACTTCATTATCATTAAACATAAAGTCCTGGTGTTGGAACAGCCAAGGCTGGAGTCAGTAAAGTTAGTGTAATATTCACAATCACAAATGTCCACCAAATAAATGATCCATACAGCTATCAATAAAATCTTTATTCCACCACATTGGACATAGGTAAGCGCTTTCACCCAAAAAGGGCTTCCTCACACCATGGATCATTGTTCTTGGTTTTACTTCATTATCATTGCCAAATCTACTACTACCCACTCCAACCATCTTGAAACCACACCTTCCGTCAACAGAGACAGTCTTCCCTTCATCTTCAACCTTAAATCAGTATCCACTAATCCTATCAAAAATATCGTATCTAAACTCAGCCATCAGAAGTAGCAGCGAACAGTCTCCATTCTAAGTACTTACTCTTGCAACAGAAACATTGGTCTATCCTGTTTCCCTTCTCACAAACAGGTCCATCACTGAGTTAAATGTCTCCACTACCTGGATACAAAAAGGAACCCCTTTTGAACTATCCAACTTTAGGCCAATTGCTATTTTACCAGCTCTTCCCAAAATCTTTGAACAATGTATCCACACCCAGCTCCTCAAAGTCTTATTAGACAGGCAGAAGTGTGGCATTGAATTGAGAAAGATGGCAGCAGACAGTTAACATTACACCCCGACCCCATGTAGAAAAATGGGAAAAAGGAGGTTGATGATGATGATGATGATCAATGGCATTCGACATAGTCGCATACCCAAAAGTCCTTCATACTCTGTCAAGCCTTGGCCTTTATGACATTAATACCAACAGTTTTAATAGATATCTGCGTAACAGAACTCAAGTTGTAAAATAAAAGACTGCCTACTCCTCCTTTTTTGTTTGTTACCTCTGGAGTACCACATTGTTCCATACTGACACCCTTATGGTTTACCTTATTCATAAATTATCTGAGTTCAGTCCCAAGATAATTCAACCTTATACATTATGCACAAGTCTCAACTCTCATCTACTCAGCCTTCACTATATCTGAATTTCAGTTCCTCACTCAGTCATCCTTCACCAACATAGAGAAATGACTGATCAACTCTCAGCTACTACTAAGTCTCAACAAAAAAACTCCTGCTTTTCATACTAAAATCCCTCAAGTACAGCAAGGATTCCTTCACTATTTCCTCTTTACAAAACTTTGGTATACACATTGTACACACTGTGAAATTGCTTGGGATTATCATTGATGAAAATCTCACATGTAATGTCCAAATTCAAAGCTCCATTAAAAATACCAAAAATGGGGCTTCTTCCATAGAGTTAGCCACTATTTATCTGAACAATGTCAGAAAATCACAGCAATTACTTACTTGTTGCCACCTTTCTTTATGAATCCCCCATCCTCACTAGCCTCCACTCCACTCTACTTGCCAAGGTAGACCAGTCCTACAAAAATGGACACATTTGCAATTTAACTCTCCAACTATATGCATCACTGCAGTGCACTCCAAAACCTTAACTTGATAGAGTCCCCTAACCTTCTTACATTCACCCAGCTAAAAATGGCCCACGAAATAAACCCATTAATACAATGGTACGTTCCTCCCAGATATCATTAGTCTGACAATGTGCATGTAGCCTGTGTCACTAAAGCCAATAACACCCATGGAGTTGCTCTCTATTCCAGCTCTGAAGCCAATATTTGGAATAACCCTGCCCTCTCTATTATGTAATTTGAAAATCACTATACCTTTACAGATATACTAACATGCTCGCTATTTAAATCTAGGGTCAGCATCTTCTCCCCTACTTCCTCTAAAAATGACATCTCAAAACCTAGTTTCAGCCCCCCTCCCCTGCTCATCACTACCATATTTTAAGTCTAGCCAAGGTTACCCCAAAAATAACCAAAATACTGATATCACATGTCATGTGTCAATACCACAAGGAATTTTATGTTTATGATAAAGGGCTTGTACACAACAAGTATTCACAGGGTATCCATGTCCAATAGAAACATATGTGCCAAATCAGATGCAAATCTGTGATTCCCCATCCATTGGTCCCATTTGAATAGGGTTAGGGAGAGCTTTGCTTCACGTGGATGGGAAGCCTGTTCTAGACAAGGGGATAATCTTTGAGACTCATACTTGCCTCTTCAACACGTGCAACTTACATCACAGATGAGGATTAGGTCCATAGAACAAATACTTCTGATGATATTTGTTTTGTGGATGTGTAAAAATACATCAGTGTGGGCTCAGAGGATGCCATGTAGGCTATGCATAGATTGCCATGCAGCAGTCTGTAGAAAACTGAGAATGGGGATAGAGCTTTGAGATGGTCTGTATAGCAGTTGTTGCTGTTTACGCCCTATATTCTTTTTGCATGGGTCATCTGTGGTCTCTAAAGCTATTTCAAGTTCCTGGTCAGGTTTGTGTCAAAGAGTGCATTGTACTCTGTTATTGGTTTGATGAAAGCTAAGTGCAATGGAAAAATGATCTCCATGGACCTGGATGTCATGACCTTACTTATAAATTGTGCAACATAGAATAATTTTCTCACCACAGCAGACACATGGCAGTCAAAGGTCAGGCTAGCGACAAATACATTCCCAAATCCCTGAACACTGGGTCTTCTTTTATGGTTGTATTACCAAATGTGGCAATTTACAGTGGTGTCCATCTTTCCAAACATCACTGTTAATGCATTTCTTCACATTGAGCTTCAGTGCATGGCTCTGGCACCAGTTGTTTGTCTGTGTCAGGCCCTTTTGAAGGATACCTGTGTCTTTAAGGGATTCAATGACCATACATGGATTATAGTCATCTGTAGACATGGTTACCCAGTGGTTGTTGATGTTTGCTTTGACTTCAGAGAAGTAGATGCTAAAAATTAGAGGCATCAGCAATGAGTCCTGTGGGACTCTGCTAGTAAATGGCCTCTTTGTGGAGCTGGATTTTCTTATCCAAACTTTGTGTATCCTATCACAGCTGGCTATCTAAAAGGTGACAGATGAGTTTATGCCTAATTTTGCAAGTTTAGTAGCAATTTTCCATAGCTTACTGACCTTGTCAAAGAAATCCAACAGCTTAAGTAGGCATGACCTGCCTTTGACAATGTCAAACTGAATAGGATTCCAGTGTTTAAAGGCTTCTTACGCCATTGTTTATTGGATCCGTGATAATTCTTCCCATGGCCTTGCATATGAGACTAGTCAGACCTATGCGTCTGTGGAAGGCCCTCGTTTGTGTACAGGGATAACTGTTGCAGTCTTCCATTCATTTGGTGAGAAGTCGGTCTAGAAAATAGGGTTAAATGAAGTGTCTAGAGAAAATGAGAGGTCATATTTAGTGCTACTTAGCAGGCATCCTAGGATAGTATCATGCCCAATGAAGCAGTGCTTTTGGCCTTAGTGTGGGTAGTGAAGACCTGCTCCCTAGTAATACTTTGTGAAGAAACAGGGGTGGTGGGGTATTCCCTGTGGGGAGACTGAGGGTAGTGGGAGGTAAAATTGGAATTAACTTTATTGGCCTATAGGTTTGCTATATCCTTTGACTCCATATAAATGGTTCCATTCACTATTAGTTTAGCACATTGCTGGATGTTGCCTTTAGAGTTACAGAATTAACTGAGAGGCTATTTTTACCTCAGATTTGGCTTGGGTGGACTTAATTAGACCCCTTAGTTGCTTATTCAGATCGACAAGATCATTTTTACCTTGCTGGGCAATACCCTTCCTGTTTTTGGACATACAATACAATACAGGTTCATAGGCTCTTGTGGACCATTTTAAGCCTATCCAGTTTCCATTGGTAAGAATCAAACCCTGTACCACTTACCTGTGAGGTAAACACCTTAACCATTACACTAGCCCCAATCCATTGGCATAATTTGCTTTTTTTATACAACCTAGTTATACTAGGCTTCCACCAGGGTAGCTTGCTTTAAGAAGTTGATTATCACTCCAATGATGGAAAATGAATGGAACAATTAACTAAAAGAAGGTCTGATGGTTGGTGAAAAAAAGGAAAAATATTATTCCCCCTAAACTGTTAGATGGGGATCTCCACTGATGCAGAAGAGATCACTATTATAGGCATCCTTAAAGACGAAGAAAGTTTGCTTACTGGATATCAGAAAATAAAACAGAGGAATCAGGAATGAAAAGCTCCTGCAAGATGTAGTTTTTTTTCTTGATCATGACATATATAGCTAAAGAATGCCTTGATGTTGTGGCCGGATTAGAATTACCTGATACCACAGCCATGAAACTAGTCTTCAGGAAAGAAAACTCTTTTTATGAAATCATATAAATGTTTTTCTGTGGAAGGTAGGGCAGATTGCCCCACACTTCATTTGTTGTTGTGTTCTCTCCAACCCTTCTATGATCAACTTGTAAGTTGTTGCACCTCACAGGAAAGGGTAAACTTCTGTTTTGATTGAAAATAGTCTTTGTTTATTTAATTTTATTTATTTGTTTACTTGTTTGCTTATTTATTAACTGGGGTCACCTCTTTGTCCTTGAACAGATATTGGAGAAATAATAAGGGTTTGTTAGCATGTCTACCTCTGTTTTGTGGACTCAGAAAACACATATGACCGTGTACCCCAAAATGACCTATGGTAATTCCTACCAGGACCTCTGATGCTTGCCATTCAGTCCCTGTATGTGAAGAGTGACACACTGCATTTGAGGGCTTATATCTCTCAGCTTGTCTGGGAACATCTGGACATCCTACTAGATATGTTGCAAATTGGTGTTAGGCCTAGTGATGTCTGGTCTGTCCTAGTTTGCTTGCTTCCATTTAAATCCTCACCAGGATAGGGTTCATAAAATGAAGGATTGTTAAGCAGTTAGGGTTAGCTGGTCTGGAGACAATGTTTAGTCAAGGCCCAGGCCAGAAAAAAAGTTCCAAGTAGATAAGTAATAAATTAGCAGTTAACAATAAAACTGAGGTTATCACACTAGACAACAATTTAAACAACACTGAGATAAACACCTTGCCAACTGTTTAGAGCAGCGAATATAACTGGGATACTTCATTATTAAATGAGATAGTGAAGGCAGCAATGAGATGAAATAATGGTGCTGACAGCCTATTAACAGTGTCATATTGTACAAAGGTGAAATAAGAGAGGAAAAAAAGAGTGGGAAAGGTGAGTGTCTACACCAAGGCTCAGTGTGGGATTCAATAAACTCCGTGTAGGTTCAGCAGAGAGCCTACAAGGAGTGTTTTCATGTACATGATATTGCTTATTGTGTGGCATCATGCCACATATATTAATGATGCGCTGCATACATAAACAAGGTTTTGCAGCTGACACCAGTGTTGCTGACTACAAAACCTGTAGTCCAAATGCAGATCATTCCACACAACCTTTTAGTGCAAAAAATGTGGTCAAACACTAAACTAATGAAGGGACAAAGGGACAAAAATTGAGACTGATTTACTTTGTGTTTATGCATTTTCTAAAGGATATGAAGTACAAAACAGTAATGAATGTCATTATACATTGACTTCAATCTTCAATGATTTCCCAGTAAACCACATATTTCATTTTACAAGGAACAGGCCAAAAACATGATACAAATATCTGGACATTCTTCAAAACTCCCGTGTTTGTGTGATGTGCCTACCTGGCATAAATATGATTAGCTGTGCTCACCTGGTCTGTGTGAAGGGCAGCAGTGCACAAACTGGAGGAATGGACCACCCAGGTTGTAGACAGGACCCAAACAGCCACATATATAAACCAGATGCATTCAATTAATAATATTGTGCATCGCCCAAACATGGTATGCAGCAATGTGCTACGATTAGTAGCGAGAATCTTACAATAACTAGTTAGACAGCACATATCAGCTCACTATTCCCATGGCAACAAGGCTTAAGTGTACATGTGAAGTGCAGATGGCCCAGGGTTCTAGTACAGGATGTGCAAGTTTTGTTTTACTGTTGTGAGATTGCAGATTATAGCAATGAAATGCAACATACGCAACTGTTTTCTCAACCCTTCTTGTGGTAATAGCTGTAAGAGTAGGAGAACCATAGAAATGGTACATTTGACTAGCATATTTATGCAAGTGCCTATATACATATTAATCTAGAAATTGCATTGTTTGCCACTGTTGTACATCACTTAGCATAACGCAAATACAGTATCTGACAGTGAGCACCCTCACCTACCATGTTTGCATTATGGTGAGTAATGCATGTTTTCAAATGTTGCAAAACCAAAATGTGCACAACGTCAGTAAGCACAAGACATGCAATAGGTGGGAAAACAACATATAAAATGTAGTTGGCAGGAAATGCTCATTATACATTGAGCATGAACTATGGCAGGCATGTCAGGAGTTGCTGGAGAGGGTGTGCACTTTTGGCCCCAGAGGTGGGGTGTCCAGGAATCCAAAATATTTGCTGGACTCCTGGTTAAGGATCATGGGCCCCAGTTGCTGCAGCAAGACTATTCAGGCTCAGAATATTAATCTGAAGCCTGAAATAGTTACCTCAACTAGTGCTACAGATATCCCCCACATCAGTGAGCAATGCAGACATCACTTCAATGATGTTCAGAGGAGAAAGCGGGATACCCTTGACCTTTGGATCGGGGAATTTCATACAGGGGATACTCCACAGATGTGGAAGTATCAATTTCAGTGAGTAACAGCAAGAGTTAAAAGCTGACTATAGTCAAGACTGGTATTCATAATGGTGTTCTGTTCTGTTTTTTCCATAGCTGCTGCAGAGCGATCTTCAAATGTTAGGTCCCAAGCTGCACATTTAGTAAGAATTTAGTAAGGATGCGAGAAGTATGTGGTATGCAGGCATCAGAATAATACTAAATAGTATTTTAATAATAATAATTTGTATAGTAATTTGATAGCATTAAAAGTTAAGGACTGCTTAGCTGGTGTTTAATACAGTTGTATCAAACTGAGCATGCATATCCCAACTGTAAAAGAAACGATGCATGCCTTAGTGTGTAGCACAAAGCAATGGTGTCATATTCACAAATAACAGTGAGCATGCATCTCTAAACTGTAAAAAGAAAGTATGCGTGCAATAGTCTGTAGGACAAAAGAACAGTACAGTGTTTGAGAGTAGCCATCAGTTGTGCATTCAAAAACCACACTTCCCAAATATACAGTACTGTTAGGTTTTCATTATTATTGGAATGCAACTTCATATCTCTATACCAGTGGCACAAATGACCTTCTGTAAACTGTAATCAGTATAATTGGAACATGCATATGTGCAATATATGCACACATCAAGGACTGGTGGCTGCAATCTG
Organism: Protopterus annectens; assembly: GCF_019279795.1. Lineage (NCBI taxonomy): Eukaryota > Metazoa > Chordata > Ceratodontiformes > Protopteridae > Protopterus > Protopterus annectens. Next base: position 1,759,558,432 of record NC_056725.1, read on the forward strand.
TACTATAGTGTACCTCTGTTATGAACTGGGTAGTCTTAAAAGTAAGGCAGAAACTTGTTAGGAGTTTGTAGAGTTAAAAATAAAGGTAGCAGGATAGAGTCAAACAATTGTATCAATGCTTTGTATGTTAGATATGACATTACTAAAGTTCTCCATTTAGATTACCACTATCAACCACCTCAACATGTATGGGCCCTAGATTCCCCACTCCCTCTCCAACCATGGTGTTCACTCACCTCATGAGTCCTTCACTGTCCCTGTCCCTTGTCTTCTCTGTCTGGAACTGCTTCCTTGCCTTCCCATCTAACCTCACCCAAGCATTCTTACAGCCCTTCCCCAATATTCCACTCTCTCTCTCTCTCCAAAAAAAAAAAAAAATGGCCACCTGTCCAAAAACATAGCTCTCCATTTTTCACACATCTTCATGACACACGATTCGGTCTAGTTCCCTACACAACAGATTGTGTTGTGGTCACCCCTCGCTCTGGAGGTGAGAGTCCAAATTCAGAAAAATTTGTGCATATGTTTGTTTTATCCTTGAAGAAATGGATAGCTATGGTTCTTTCCGACATCCTTCCAGCACATTCCTTCCCTCCTTTCACTTTGTTCTTCCATCCTGCTTGCTCCTCATTTCTCCACTTTCCTGCCTTCCCCATTTCTTTTCTTTAAAGAATTATTACACAACAGTGTGCAACTCGCACCAAGCACATCAACGGTAAACAGCAGCAATATAAGTAGATATAGTATCATACACATTTGTAAAATTACTGCTTTCACCCATATTCAAACCCAGTACCATGTGCCTCCAATGACAATGCAATAACACTTGCTGCCACAGAGTCCGTTAGCTAGCAAATGTATTTAATATATTCAGTAGTAACTGACACAGTTTAGGAAAGATTTCCATTTGTACTCCCTGTGCTTGCTCCCCATATTACTAATGTTGTATCTCCTTCATTAAATTTGTATGAAGCAGCTATACCATTTGCCCCAAAATGGAATTTGTCACTGCATTAAGTGCATTAATTCCTGCAGCCAGAGATTCGGTTAAGTAGTAGGTGTATACAACAGCAGTTAAGTCTGCCATTTGCTATACAGTCTCTAAAATACACCCTGCTAATCAACTGAGTCTGTAGCAACACCTGTTAATGGAGTGATACATGTATTTTTTGATTCAGATGGCACTTGGTTCGAATCCAGGTTTATGTAACAGTTTCAAATAATTTTACATGTAAATCCAAATTCTGAAGTGTGACAGTTGGCATGGAGTCTCTAAAATATGGCTACATGGTAATGGTTTCCAATACAGCTATATAATACTTATAACTGGTTTGGCCATAGCCACGTGTTATTGCACAATTATGTTTTAAAGAAAACAAATGGAGAAGACAAGAAAGTGGTGAAATAGGGAGCAAGGAGAGGATAGAACAAAGTGAAAGGAGGGAAGGAATGTGCAGGAAGGATGTAGGAAATAACCATAGCTATACATTTCTTCAAGAATAAAACATGAACACATATACACAAATTTTGCTGAATCTAGAGATGGGTGACCATAACACAATCTGTTGTATAGGGAATTGGACCGAATCATGAGTGTCATGAAGACACATGTACAAAATGGAGACCTATGTATGGGTCAGTTTTTTTTTTTTTTTTTTTTTTTTTTTTGTGGGAAAGGTGCCCTTTTTTGTTTTTTTGGTTTTTTTTGGAGAGAGAGAGAGAGAGAGAGGGAGAAATGTTGGAGAAGGGCTGAAGAAATGTCTGAATGAGGTAAGTTGGGCAGGTGAGGAAGCAATTGCAGATAGACAAAACAAACAAGGCAAGAGACAGAGATAGTGAAGGGGGGAAAACATCATGGTTGGAGTGAGGGTGGGGACATCATGAACCCATGGACATCAAGCTGGATGATGGTGAGAACTGAGTCATCACCCACTGGACTGTCATCACTGTCACCTCACGTCGCCGATGGCTGCAGTGCCTGACATCTGCGTCTCCTTGTGTTATTTAATACAATGATGTATGCAGTGTCTCCATCGGGCTTTGGCATGTACCAACTGTGTGGTGTACAATCCTACACACCAACCTGGCAGTTCATCGTGGGTGATAAACTCACCAGCTCTGCCACTGCTCCCAAAGGGAACCACTGGCCCATCCCGTGAGGCAGAACTACCTGAGGGGCCAGGTAGTGCAGGGGCAGCAGAGGCGATGCTACCACATTGCTCAGCAGATGTGTTGGGCAGCAGTGCTCCAGCCAGTGGAGTGGGGCAGGAGGATCTCATGGAACAGGCCTACCCTGCTGTGCCATTGAAAAAACACAAAATAAAAAATTAAAACAAAAAAAAACGAGAGAGAAAAGGGTTGGTATGACAGAAAAAAGAGAGAACATTAATAAGTTTGTATGTGACAAACAAAACATTGATACAAGTATTTGACTCTATTCTACTACCTTTGCTTTTAACAGTACCAACTCCTAACAAGTCCCTTTGTTTACTGTTAAGACTACCCACCTCCTAACAGATGCACAATATACTACAGATTGCAGTAAGCAATCTTTGATGTGGGCATACAATGCACATATGTGTGTTCCAATTATACTGATTACACTTTACAGCAAGTCAGTGGTGACATTGCTTTACATCTTTGATGTTACATTGCAATACTGATGAAAACTTATCAGTATTGTATATTTGGGAAGTGTGGATTTTGAAGACACAACCTATGACTACTCTGTAGTACTGAAGTGTTCTTTTGCCCTCCTGTGTAATGCATGCATGCTTTCCTATTACAGTTGAGAAATGAATCCTCATTTTGATACAACTGTATAATTAGCCAATAAATAAGGTGTAACTTTTAATGTTAAAATAACCCTACTGTTGAGATGCATACATACCAGATGCCTCTCACATATGTGCCAATCTAGCAACATGGGTTGGCACATTCAGTTCTCGATCTCTAATGGCTGTGGAAAAAAACAGAAAAGAACAGAATACCATTAAGCATACCAATCCTGACTCTATCCAGCTTTTAACTCTGACAAGTAGTCTCTGTAAGTGACATTTACCTGTCTGCGGGGCACCCCACTCCTACATTCCTCAATCCAATGGTTGAAGGTATCCCTCTTCATCATCCTGAGGTCTCTGTAGTTATTCCTACATCATTTACCAGTTGGGGGGAGGATACCAGTAGCAATGGTCAGAGCCCAGGCCAAACTATTCCATGCCTCTGCCTTGTAAGTCAAGCTATGATAGTCCCTCTGCAACAGCCTGGGCCCATTTTCATTCACTAGGAGTCCAACAAACACTTTGGACTCTTGGACACCCCATCTTTAAGCACAGAATCTCAAAAACTCTCCAGCAACACCTGCCATGCCTTTCACAGATCAAGACATATACAGATAGGCTAAAAGCCCTGTCCCTCTACTCAGTCTCATACAGACTGCTCAGAGGTGACCTGTGCCTGGCATACAAGGCTATTTCAGACCCAGCCTTGATGGAGTTGCTGCATATCTGTAAGACAAACTTCATTCGTGCAACCTGCAAGCAAGGCCTTAACCTGGTCTGTGACATTACTAGAGCTTGTTGGTGGGATAGATTTGTGTCCCAAAGACTCCCCTGTCTGTGGAATAGACTATCTCTCAATGTCAAGCAGAGTACCTGTCTAGCCCTCTTTAAGAGGAACCTGGATGACTGGATTGGAAACAGAAAATACACTTCTGGGATCCCACCTGTGTCCCTGCTGGACAGGGGAAACAGGTGCTGACTTTGAGGGAACATGGGCAACATTCTTGGCTAGGCTTATAAGGGCCTCCAGGCCAATAACCTAGTATCATCCTATGAACCTATGAACCTATGAATGATGTTTTCCCACCGATTGCAGGTATCGCTCTTACTAGGAGTATGGACTTTCTGGACTTGCAACATTTGAAAGTGTTGTGCAGAGCTTGCGATCATGCATACACGTTGCTTGACAGTGCGTGCTGCTGGGAAATGTGTTTGCGAGATGGCCAATAGTATTAATTGAATGTATCCAGTGTATGTTCCTGGCTGTCTGTGTCCTGTCTGCTACCTGGTTGGCCCATTCATCCAGTTTGTGCACGGTTGTTGTATGCACAAATGATCTGCGCATAGCGAAAGCCATTTGTGCTAAGTGGTGCAGTGCACAAATAGTGCACCCCCTAAAAACAATGGAGAATTAGTTGACATGTGGTAAATCAGTCCATGACATACACAGTAAAAAGTGTTAGTACACATGAGAGGTCTGAATCCCAACTCGCAATACAATGCACCATCAGACAACAGGAGGGGGGACTTATCCATCTTTGCCCCACAAACAAGTTTGCAGAAAATACATGACCAAATTCCTCACATAACCAAGGACAACTGAATGTACAGTGATGTCAAGACATGACCTGTTATTTGTAAATGTATTCTATCTAATATATTTGGATGTAGTGCACTTAGTGAGCATACAACCCCACTATGATAATTCCTTGCAAATATACAGATGAGTCCTACCTTTCTGTGTTTCTTGGTCATTCATCAGTTATCTCAGCAGTACTGAGAGACATGCAGAGTGTAAGCCAGCCTACACCATTTACCTTAAAATATGTGAGAACATTAACTGGGAACACTCTGATATGCAGTTGCCATCAAATTAATGGAAGGTTGAATGGCACAAACAAGCATAAACTGCTGTTTTAGGGATGGGGAGCAAAGCTGGGTTTCCTGTCATGGCACATGCAAGACTATATTGTTCTTTCAAGGGGGTGGGCCCAGGCTGAGCTACTGTTATGGCACAAACAAGGATATGTTCCTTTTGTTACTCTCCTTGTTTTGCATCCTGGCAGTTTGATCTTGTGAGGGTGGTGAAGCTGGAAATTGCTGTGTGCCTCATTACTTTCAAACTTCTGTATGTTATGATTTCCCATTACAAATGTATCGTGCTAAATTGAGAGCATGCATTGATCACCATTACTTTGGAGATGTATCAATATGTGAATCTTTGATGCCTAAGACTTACTACTTGCTAATGGACACATACAAGTCAAATAACTTTCTGCTGTCACATGTGACATTAATTTCTGTAGTTACCCAGTGAACCAACTGATAAAATACAAGGACATGTCATAATATTATTACATAACACAGTACATGTTCATGACTTACCTTGTAAATGCAGTAGTTGCCACAGTGCTAGTTCATGGCTAAATGTGATGCACACAGCACACAGCCAATACAAGAGGAGGTAAAGGCTGTGGCTCTGACTTGAGGCCGGCAGAAGTCACAGAGTTCCTGTATTGTGTCTCTGTCCAACCTGTAGCACTCTACAATGTCCATGTTGTGTATGTTATCATAAGTTAATGTGGCCTGAAAACTCTTTTCCATCTTAGCCTAGGCCTATTGGCAGCAGCAGTGTTGCCTGCAGCCTGTAGGACATACAAATGGAGTTAAGCAGCAGCAGCTCCTAACATTCTGTCTGTGTAGCCTTTCTGTGTCTGTACTCCACTGTTTTTGAAATCCACAGGAAAAACCAGCATGGAGTCTACATGACTGCTTTATGACTTGATGAATAGCTCCACCAGATTTGTTGATTAGCATATAATTCAGCTACTTATGCTGTAATAATTAGCATCTCTGAAACACAGCCTAGACAGATGCAATCCATTAATAATTTACTCCATTAGAAAAAGGTAAATGTGTAGCTAGCCAAATTGATGGTGAGGATACTTGCTACATGTTCAGAAAAATGAAATATTTCCAAAGCTATCTTTACAGAGGAGTATTGAACTCCATCAGGTATACTGTTATTTTGTTACCTACATAATGCATATGCTGGAATATATTAATGAATAATGTGAACCAAAGTCTTTCACACTGTTATCTGTATGGATTAGTTAGAAGTGTACTGATGGCATGACCATGTTTGTCAAGCCATTTCAGAGGTACAAATGATTGACAATACATGAAAATAGTAAGATGTGTGATGCATATGTACAAATGTTTCAGGGACACGTCCTTTGAATCCATGTTTAGCATTTCAAATGTGTTTTATTAGAAAAATGGTTTATGTGCCTGTTCTTTAGTGGGCAGGGGTGCAAAGAGAAGTTACTGTGATGTCACAAACTAGAATGGACTGTTCTTGTGGGGGGAGTACTGTTGAGTTACTGCTGTGACAGATGCAAGGATATGTTGATACTGCTACTCTCATTGCTTTGCATCCTGCCTGTTGTTATTATTTCACATCAGTAGAATGTTTAATGTTTTTACAGTGGGTACTACTGACTGCCTACCTTAACTGTTTTATCTGGTAACACTTACTTTGTAGTTATGTGATCCTTATGTGTATTATCACTCTGTTGCCTTTTAGGACTGAAAATGTCATTGAGGTTCAGGCCCCCCCCACTTCAGTGAGGCAGAGAACACAATAATTGTGGATGTGCTTCATCAACATGGTGCTCTTCTTCTCAGAAGGGGTAGTCAAGATATGCCAGAGTGGCTGAGACTATGGCAGCAGACTGTTATAAACATACATTCTGTGGGTGGCCACAGATATACTTATGAGCAGGTGCACCACAGGGCCATCGACATGATAACATCTGCACGGAGACGTGCAGCTGCTGTTGCCCAAGACCAGAGGGTTACCGGGGGTGGGCCTGCTGCAGAACCACCTCTCTCCCCCAATAAGGAATTCCTGGTGAATCTTCTATAACAGGACAACTCACAGCACAGTGCGCCACAATATGTGACTGATGTGAGTGACCCTCCTTCTCAGTCTCAGGAAGAGTTTCCAGGTAGGCTTTGTTATATGACCAGTTGAATACTGCTGCATAGTAGAACAATTGAAATAAAAGTTCTGTGTCACATGCCTTTTTTTGGGGGGGAGTTAAGATTGGTACAGTGATAAGCTCAGTTTGGAGCAGTCAGTCACATTCTTGTTGAAGTAACACTTCATGCAGACTGAGAGGAGTACATATAGTACCCCCTGTCTTATTGTTAAATGTGACGATGTTGGGCCTATCTCTTGCTTAACTTATTTCAGGACTGCCAGGAATCCAGTGTAGCATTGCCACCTTTTGCTGTGGCTAAAACCAGACCAAGGTCACACTCCTCACATCACCCATAACCCCTCCCATTTCAGCCCCTGTCCCATCTACACCCTGCCCATTTTGTGACATCATTGTGACATCACTGACAGGGAACACCCTCTTTTTCTTTTCCTGATGCCAACTTTCTGCTGATTTACTAGGCTTTTATGTAAAAAAGCATAGTAAATTTGCTGATTTAACAAACTCCAATAGTCTGTTTCTTTTTTAGAAACAGAATACCGGAGTTTGCACAGTATTTTCCAGACTACCAGACAATCGGTTTGATTTCCAGATAGTCTGGAAAACAAATGGATAGATGGCAAACCAAATCCAGCAATGTATGCCTCCTGCAAATAGTAAGCCAAATAAAGTTATTTTAGTATTGCAGATCAATTTCTAAAAATATAATATGTCATTTTAGGCCTCTTGTGTGTACTGCTGTACTGCTGTAATAGTGGCAGCACTGTTAGTTGTTTAGCATATATTGAAGCATAGTAGTGTAGGCATTAATACATGCCTGTGTTTCTCCCTTTTTATCAAAGGTGATCATGGCAGTGGGAGTGTGGGCCCTGTGCCCTGATGTCAGTGTTTTATCAGACACTCATGATGATGGTGGCAAAACTGAGGCACAGTGGGGGGTTTAGAAGTTGAATCTGACACAGAGGTTGACATCCAGCCACCCCCTTTTTTTCCACAGACACAGCCAGTAGGCCTATGCCTACCCAGTCCACTGATGCCACAGATATAGGATAGGTGGAGGGCAATGACATTGAGCAGGGAAGTGTGGCTACTGCAGCTTCAATGCCTGTTGAGTCTGGCCGTAGCCAATGTGTTGGTGAGGTGCCACACAGGAGAGTTAATAGGGGTGCTCAGACAGGGCCTGCTCTCCCTCCTCCACCTGGTGCAGGTGTCTCTTCCCATGTCACACAATGTGTGTTTAGGGCTGGCATGGAGGCAGAAGCACATTCAGAAAGGAGCTCCAGACATATGCCCAGGGTTGTGGATGCGGCACAGTCTGACATGTATGACCGCATCCACAGTGTCACCAATTCCCTGGATCAGATGAATGACACATTGAAATGAGGGGTGCCTGTTATGGACCAAGGGGTGTCTGTCATGGAATGAGCAGTGCCTGTGATGGAACATCTGGTTTGTGGGGAATGGCATCCTCATGAGCATAGATCAGCCACAACTGCTGATAGCCAATGTGGCCATTCCTGATCACACTCCAGTAGTGGCTGCACTTCCACAGACCCATCAGTGAGTGTGCTGTCTACACCCAGATGTGGCAGGTCATGGGGTTGTGGACCTGCACATTACCATGAAGGCAGTATGTCCAGCAGACATCAGTCATGCTCAGGTAGCAGCACTGCATCTGACATTTGGCATGGAGGTGCCAGTGCAACTCCTGACAGAGCCAGCTCTCATGGTGATGGGTGACAACAATGAACTGCCACCTCTACTATGCATGGCTCACACCTGTCCAACATACCATGATGTAGAGCTAGCAATGAGCTTGGCTGTGTTCATGCAGACTCTCACACAGCACTTTCACGTGGAGGACCCCTACAGATACACACACAGCCTGCCTATTTCCCTTTCTCCCTCACACATACTCACCTACCTTTTATGTCAGCCTAGGCCTCCTGCCTCCCCCCCCAGCACCCTGTGCAAGTGATAACTGTGACAGATCACTGTTTTCTCTATTTTGGATTCAGGAATACAAAAGCTTTGTGTCTGATGCATAGGATGCATAGCTACATTAGTGCCTAGTATCTCTGCATTTGTGTTGTTGAACTGATAAGTGTACCTGTCACTTATATCTGCCTTGCCAAATGATACAGTGGATAGCATCATCATGTCAGTACTTTCTGGTGTATTATCTTGTAAGGGTTGTGAAGTCAGGAACTGCAATGCATGTCATTACTTTATAACCTTTCTCTTTAAGGTTTTCAAGTACATATGCATGGTGCACATCATAAGACATGCCATCATATTCAGATCTCAGTATTGTATGACAGTAGTCAAACTCATCAGAAGAGTAATACAGTATAATTCTCTCTTTTGCATGAACCTCACCAGACACAAGCAGCAGCTGGAGCGACCACAGGTCTTTCGCATCAAGATAACACAGGGCCCACCAACCTTGGCAGGATCTATTTTGGTAGATTAAAAGACATGTCACTGTCATCTGTCTGGTATTGTATTAAATTTTAACTGTTATTCTAAGCTTATTACTTTTGGTTTAAGCACTTGGGCTTCAGGCCAGTTGTCTTATATTAAGAAGGTTTGTAGTCTATACTCTTGTGGGAGGAGACAGAAGCTTCTGCCCTTCTGAGTTGAGCATTGCTGGTTGAATGCTTATTGTGGAAATTTCTCTACGTGTCTTTGCTATGGTTTAAGCACTTGGGTTCCAGACCACTTATTTCACACTAGGAAGTTTTGTTGTCTACACTCTTGTCGGAGTATTCTACTGAATTGCTGCTTTATTTAAACTGTTTGTACTTCTGTTGTGGTTGTGATTTTCTGCACTTTGGATTTCTAGTACTTCTGCATTTAATAGCATAGGCTCCATTCAGGTTTGCTGAATCTAGACTGTATGGTATCATTAGAGAACTAAAACCAGCCCTCTTACATTAAGAAGCCCCCATGCACCCTTGTAGCAGAACTGTGCAGCCAAGAACCCATCTGAATTGGGGATCACTGGAATAAGGCTCAGTTGTGGCCTTTTCCTTTCTCCACTATTCTAAAATAGTTTAACTTCTCTCATATTCCAGTATTATGTTTTGATGGGTTTGCATTCAGTTTGCCGTAGCTACTCAGAGCTTGCCCTGCATGCAAGTCAGTTGTGCATTGTGAAACATTGAGACATTTCTGTAATCCTAGCCCTCCATAGAATAGACTCATTTGGTTAGTTGTACACCAAAACCTGGTCCATCTAGCCCACTCCACACTAGTTACTACAGTATATACCTTCCCTAATGGACGGACAGTTTCCCAACATTTCTCCAGACAGCTTAATTTATATGAGAATCCTGAGACAACAGAACAACTGCATCATGTATACTGACAACCAGTTACTGCTAAAACAAACTAATACAACATGTAAGAGCTGTATCTATACTATGAATTTGGAATCAATTCTCTCCCATAGCAACAAAATAGATATAAAGCATGTTGTCAGCACACACACTTCACCTCTTGCACATAACAAGGTCACAGCACATAAGCACACAAACACGGATGTACTTGCTAGAAACCTAACTAAAAGCCTACTGCACACAGTGCAGACCCAATTGAATCCTCTACACATAATAATATACACAACAGTGCCTCAGCCAATGAGGTCCTCAGGCAAAATACTTGAAAACCAAATGTCTTCCTCATAAGCAACTCTATAGTGAGACACACAGATGTCCATCACACCAGGCTGAACAAGGAGAAGGTCACAGTCAGCTGTCTGTCAGGTGCCAGGGTCCATCAGATCAGACAGACACTCAAGTCTCTCAGCAAGTACTGTTATGACTCAGTCATAGTCCATGTTGCAATGAATGACTGCAGATGCACCTCGGTGTACTATATGAAGGTTTAGTGTCAGAACTGAAGTCCCAATGTAAAAGAATCAACTAGAGACAAACTGAAGGTTATGTTGCTTAATGCAAGGAGTGTAAATCAGAAACTGCACTCACTGGAAGAAATCCTTACCTTGGAAGATGCCCATATCTGTGCAGTCACACAGACATGGTTCAAGGCCACAGACAGCCCCCTGGCCGTGCAAGGCTGCAATGTCTTCCACATGTTCAGACATCAAAACGAGCATGAAAGAACCAAAGGCAGAAGTGTATACATTTTCATTAAAGACAATTACACAGCAAGACTGGTCAAAGAGTACAACTTCGTAGTGCTACTCCAAGTCCAACTAATTGTATGTAAAACCCCCTTCCATATAATTGTTAGCTACAGGTCTCCCAACATGAACCATGAATACCACTCTGCCTACTTGGACATACCTGAGTCACTCACTACACAGCCAAACACCTTGGTCGTGTGTGATTTCAACTCTTCTTCTATCAATTTAGAGTCATATATGTGCACAAACATGCTCACCCTAAGGTTCCTGGAAGTTACCAATACACATGATGTGTAACAGATAGTCTGCACCCCCACAAGGGGCTTGAATGTCCTAGAATTAGTACTCAACAACATAGTGGTTCTCTGCACAAACCTCTGTGTGTTGGCCCCCCTGGTCAGGTCAGATCACAGTTCAGTGTTGTTCACATTCACAATCATACCTGACACCCCCTCAAGAGCAGAAAGGATGAAACATTTATCCAGTGCAAACTATAGCCTCCTAACCAATGCCATAAATAGTTGCAAACCCCCTGCTACCACTGTCAACAATGATTGCTATACAAAGGTGTACACAGATGGCTAGTATAAACATCTATGCAAATATATAAACTTGGCTGAATGTGAATGGATCAAAACAAGGTCATTACAGAAAACAAGCCATCATGGTGGGCATCAGGCATACATAGGTTGTACGACAAGTGGAAGAAAGTAATGTCTAAGAACAAGAGGGAACTGACTCAGCAGAGAAAGGGCACCCTCAAAAGTTTGAACAAGGAAATTAGCTATCTTGTAAAGTCCTGTACAGACACGTATGAACCTAAACTAGCATCTTTAGCTAAAGGTAATCAGGAGGCATTCTTTAGCTACATCAGAAATCTAAAAGTGAAGAGCCAGCTTTGTGCCAAACTAGTAGTGGACGATACCACTCATACTGACCCCGAGGACATCACCAACCTGCCACCAGACAGTTTGAGGCAAACTTCACCCACCCCTCCCCGTCACCACTAGACATAACCTAAAGCATACCTGTTTCCAGTCTTCTACCTAGTATCTGCAAAGAGCAGTTCATAACCGCACTCTCAATGGGCAGAAAAACATCCTCTGTGGGGCCGGATAACATCAGAGGCTGCCTACTAAATGGTCTGAAATAGGACTTTGTGGAACCAATTGGCACTCTCTTCAACCACAGTGTAAGTACTGGCTTTGTCCCAGCAGAGTGGAACACAGCAACAGTAATTCTCTTGCACAAAAAGGGGTCTGTCAACCAACCCTGGGAACTATAGTCCCCTAGGCCTCACCAGCCATATTTGATAGGCCATGGAGAGAATAATCATGGACCTTATCAACAAAGACATAGGTGACCTTCAAACCATTGTCCAGACACAATTTGGCTTCATTAAGGGTAGATCATCCTTATTAAAACCTGGTGGATGACTTTTACAATGGCACCAAATCCCTGGATGAAGGCAAAACAGTACATACAACCTATCTTGACTTAGCCAAGGCTTTTGACACAATCCCCCACTCAGGCATCATTGGTGAACTCACACAGCTGGGAAGTAACCCATATGTCACTAGATAGGTAATCAATTGGATCTCCAACAGAACACATACAGTCAAATTTGGAGATTCCACCTCTAGCAGCAGACTAGTTATTACTAGTGTACCACAAGGATTTGTGCTGGACCCCCTACTGTTTGGAATGTATTTCTCAGATATCCAAGGGAAAATATATAGCCTGTGGTTTACCATGTTCACTGAGGACTAAAAGCTGGGTACAATCACTGAGTCCTGCAACAATGTTGGCATATACAACAAGGTCTTACACAGACAAAAAACTGGTACCAATGCCGCAGACTCAAAATAAACTCTAAATAATGCATTATCATCCCTTACGGCCAAGGGGAGGTACCTCCACTTTATAATATTAACAGTACCCCACCCAGCTGAAACCCTGTGGAGAGAGATTTGTGAACATGGGTTGATACGACCCTTAACTGTATTCATCATGTGAACACAGTGGTAAGGAAGGCCTTCTGTGTTGCACATCTCATAAGTAAGGGCATCACATCTAGAGTTAAGGATTTTATAACTCCTCTGTACTCATCTCTTATCAAACCACTAATAGAGTACAATGCTGCCTTGTGTATGTGCCTCACCAGACACTTGCAGCAGCTGGAGAGACCTCAGAGGGTTCTCACCAAGACAATTCAGACCCTGCAACACATGACCTGCATGGACAGACTGAAGGCCCTGTCATTGTACTCTGCATCTTATAGGCTCCTGAGAGGTGACTTCTGCCTGGCCTACAGAGCAGTCTCAGACCCTGACCTAATATAAATGTTGCACATCCATAAGTCACATGGGACAAGATTCACTCACTCTGTGGATCTTAACCTAGTCTGCGCATTAACACTATATGCTGGAGTTATAGACATGCCTCCCAAAGATTGCCACTCCTCAGAAAAAAAAGCCTAATTCACATAAAAAGCTCCTTAATGTCCCTATTTAAGTGTACCATAGCCAGCTGGATGGGAGAACATAAATTTATCTCCAGGTGTGCCACTCATGTCCCTCTTGGATAAGGACAGTCAGTGATGACCATACACTTGCACTATAAATATAGACTGCAAGTCAACTTATAGTCAATGACATCATCAGTTCACGTTTGAGAGAAGAAGGTGGGAGGCCTGACTAATATGGATGTGTAGGCAGGTGCAAGTATCAAAATACTGCAGGATACACACTTGCTGTTCTGGTTAGACACACACACACACACACACACACACACACACACACACACACACACACACACACACACACACACACACACTCGCGCACACACACGCGCGCACACACACACACATGCACACACGTACCCAGTTGACTACAGTAAGAACAGAACCCCTACTTAAGTACACAGACTACAGAACACAGTAGTTTAGGCAAGTGCCACACCACAAGTCTGAATTTTACATTGCTGCAGGTTAACCTATGGTAGATGACATCAACAGGCCATGAAGGGGACAATAGGTTGGGAGGTCTGCAGAAGCACATAGATTCATAGGTTCATATGAGGCCAGTAGCCTAAGTGTAGTGTGTGTCCTAGGTGTGTGGAAACCTAGGTGTGTAAGAACACAGGTACCCTTATTGAGCATTGCTGGATGCTTGGGTTTAATGGAGCAAGGTTGCCAGCACCACTGATTGGCCTTGTCCATGAAGGAGCACACAACATTATATATTACACTTTTTAGTGTGTTTGATATATGTGTGTATAAAGTATGGAGCCCACAGGGTTGTACTGATTGTGGGAGTGGATGGAAAACATGTATGTAGTGTGAATATATGATGTATACTTAGAATGTGCCCTAAATTTCTAATGTTTCCACATGTAGTTTTATGTCATAAAAAGGAAAATGAAGAATAAACACTAATAAAAATGCATCATATACACAGTTCCATAGCGCAGTGAGCAGTGGATTTGCTCGATAGTTTGTGTATACACAGGTGAGTTACTCCTGTTTGCACACTGCTATAGGGTGTGCAAACAACAGCAACACTGCTAACATCAGTAAAACAATACTATATAGCATATAGTGTATTGAAACCCAGGACCAAGTGTATGAGAGTCCTACACTTACACCTGTTGCCACAAGAATGTTAAGGAAACAGTCATGTATGTTGTACTTCATTGCTGTAATGTCACAGCAGTAAAACAAAGATTGCACAGTTTGTACTAGAATCCAGTACCATTTGTACTCCAGGCCATGTTTTCATGATGGCCAGGGGCATTAATTGAATGTATCCAGTTACTATTTTTGGCTGTCTACTTCATAGGTCATCCACTGCGCTTCATGCAAACCCGATAAACATAGCCATTACCCGCTTACGCTATTTGTGCTATGTGGCGCATCATGCAAAAAGGGAAATGAAAATGGAGAGGAATAAGGAAGAAAGCCTTAGTAATGGACACATATGAGTAAAATATGTGTCTGGTGTCACATGTTAAGTTACTTTCTGTACAAATCCACCACTATGTACCTCCTTACTGCACCAAGTTAAGATGTACAAGGATATGCCATAATATTATTATAGAATACATTCTAGTTTCAGGACTTACCTTGCAAATGCAGCAGTTGAGACAATTTTATTTCCAGTCTAGAATTTTCTTGTGTCTACTCCCATGGGATGGAAGTATGTAAGAAAAAACAGAATGTAGGCTAGACGGATGCTTTAGAGCTTGTTGAATAGCTTCATCTTACTGAAATCATCTGCTTATGTTGTAATTAGCAGTTCTGAAAAACATCTCCTAATTTACTGAATATATAATCTCTGTTAGTGCCCATTGATGCACAGTGTGCACCTACACGCCTCTCGGTGTACTGACACGGGGCACACCAACTGTAAAATAAACTGAACACAAGGTGTCACTCTCCTACTCTGGACACAATAGAAGAGTCTTTGTGGGTTCTGTTCAAGCAGCTTTATTTTATACAAACACATCATGATAGACGTTCACTGACTTTAACTTAAGTAACTAATATAGAAACTAACTGCTGGAATCATACATGCTTACTATCTGGCTGCACTCTCAAAATGGCACTAGGAATGGCACGTGCTTGACATTTATACATGCACGTTACGTCTTTGACATGCTTCCTAAAGACACACTACACAGCATGTGCACTCTGATCTACATCCTCCCTCTTGAGAAAATAAAACATGCAATGTTATGAATCTATTTGGCATGCAGATATTGCACACAGTTGTCTATCATGCATGTACACAAGATAAGATACATATATACATAGTTCAGTCCATGTTGCTGCATATTTCACAATGGTCCTGGATACTCGTTCATATCATGTGACATAAAACTGGAATTGGACTTGGCAGCTGGAGCTGTCTCTGTAAAATGTTCAATCTTTGAATTGTCTGACATCTTCAAGAATGGAATCAAAGATAGGAACACACACTGGAACAGGGACAACATTTGGCTCACTCTGAGATCTAGAGTCTGTCATTAAAACAATGTTGTGATGATGATTCTTGTACAGGAAGTAAATTGCCTGCGATTTCTCCTGTATTCCATACCTCAGATTCTACAAGGTAGGATCTCAGTTCAGCACATATACCTGTAACTTGACCAATCTGGTCGAAACCTTTCACCGGTTGTATTCTCACTGTTTCTCCTTCCCTAAACGGACAAATAAATCTGCTCAATTTGTCATAACTGGACTTCTGGATCGAATGCTTCTTGAAAAGTTGAGCCTTTATGACTCTGTTGTTTTGAATAAACTGGAACTAATAGGTAGCATCATTCTAGTTTACCTGGAAAGAGGTCTTTGAGCAGGTGAGCCAAGGATATCATCACAGGGTATGTTTCTGAGATTAAGTAAATTCAAAAAGAGATCAGTATTGTCACTCTTTGACTTTTCAGGTAATTACTTTGCACTCTGCACTACACGTTCAGCTAGACCATTTGACTGTGGATATTTAGGACTGCTAGTAACATGTACAAAGTCCCATTCTCTTGCAAAGTTCTGAAACAACTCATTAGTAAATTGAGTACCATTGTCAGAGATAACTTTGTGTGGATTACCATGGACTGAGAAATGACGTTTCAACTTAGTAATAACAGCAGTGGATGTTAAGTTAGGCAGTAAGTCAATCTCAAACCAGTTTGAATAACAGTCTACAAAAACTAAGTAGTGTTGATTGTTCCACTCGAAGATATCAGTGGCTACTGTCAACCAAGGTAGTTCAGGGACTTGACTTAGGTGAAGTGGTTCTCTTTGCAAATGTGGTCTAGTACTACTGCATACTGAACAAGAAGAAAGTACTTTATCAATGTCTCTCAGTAATGAAGGTTAAAATATTAATTCTCTCACTCTTCTCTTATTGGATGCAGAACCTGGGTGACCACAATGCAAAATCTGGATATATTCTTGTTGTAAGGAAGCAGGAAAAACAATTTTAGGACCTTTGAAAATAATGCCATCTTGCATCAACATTTCATCTCTGTAAGGAAAATAGGTTTGCACTTCAGGTGGTATATCTAGATTGCTTTGACAGCCATCCAACATTAATGTAATGATTGAGCTTTTGCAAAATTGGATCAGTCTTAATGTGATCTCTTAATTCATCAAGCCTAGTGGTAGAAAAATTACGCACTGCCATCACGTCAAAGACAAAATTCTCTGCATCAAGCTGTTTCATTGCATTTCTGGGTGATCTGGATATGGTATCAGCCAGATAGAGTAGTTTGCCTTTTGTATAGGACATTCTGAAGCTGTACTTTTGCAATTTGAGCATCATTCTTTGTAACCTTGCTGGAGTGGAATGCATAAGCTTTTTTAGTATAGTAACTACAGGTTGCTGGTCAGTTTCAATCTGAATAGTTCGACCATAAATATAATCATAAAACTTGGAACATGCAAATACTATTGCTAAACTTTCTTTCTCAATTTAAGTACACTGCATCTCGGTTTAGGTAAATGTTCTAGATGCATAGGCTCCTTGTCTGCCCTCTTGAAGTATAACTGTACCTACACCAAATTTTGAAGCATCACAGGAAAGAGTGACTGATTTGTTCACATCGTAGTATCATAATATAGGTGGGGTGGCAGTTTTCTGCTTAAGGTCTTCAAATGCCTTCTGGTGGTGTTCTAACCATGACCATGCAACATTTTTGTGTATTAGCTCTCTTAAAGGTTCTGTCAACTCACAGAAGTCCGGTATAAACTTGCCTAAATAATTGACCATGCCTAGGAAATGCTGTAGAGCTTGAATACTGCCTGGTACTGACATCTCGAGATAGCTGCTTGCTTGGTTGGATCTGGTCTCAAACTAGTACCGGTAAATAAATGACCTACATACATGGCTTCTGGAAGCCTGAATTTGCACTTCAGAGGATTGAGCTTCAAGTGCTCCGTCTAGAAGTCTCTTTAGGTTTTTGTCATGCTCCCATTCACCATTGCCTCCAACCAATAAATCATCTACTATTATGGCACAAGGATAGCCCACAAAAATTTGCTCCATTGCACTCCGAAAGACTTCACTTGCAGAATATATTCCAGATGGCATCCTTAGGAATCTGTATCTGCCATACGGGGTACCAAAAGTGGTTAGTAATGAGGATTTGGGATCAAGCATCACTTGCCAAAATTAACTTTTTGCATCCAAGACAGAAAAGATAATGGCATTCAGTATTACGGCTGCGACTTCTTTGACTGTGCACATTGGCTTATGTGGTCTCTTCAATGCTCTGTTCAAATCTCTTGGGTCAATACATATTCTGATTTCGTCTGAGCCTTTTTTGTGAGCTGCTACCATAGACAACACCCATTCACTTGGTTCTGTAACTGGGCAAATTACACCTTGCTGTACCATTTTATCCAACTGAGCCTTGACTTTATTCTGCATAGCTATCAGAACTTTTCTTGCAGGTCTAACCACTGGAGTGACCTCTGGGTCTAACTTCATAGAATACACAACTGGAAGTTTGCCCAACTTGTCATTGAAAACATCAGCATACTCTGAGAAAATGGCTTCAGAAAAATTGGAACTAGGAGATGCACTTATGTGATGAACTTCTTTGGTAAAAAAAAAAAAAAAACAATTTGATTCTCAAACTATCTTTGACACCCAATAAAGACTATAGTGACCTTCAGACTACATAGAATAACACTTTGTAACAGTTCTTGGCCAAATAACATGAAAGCATCGCTGAGCACTCGGTTTGAATTTCGTCACTTCCGTAAGCAATAAGTTTCAAACTACTGGCCACATTGAGTTGTTCATTAGTTCTCACTTTAGCAAATGTGTCTGCTGACATAACATTACACTTTGAACCAGTGTCTACTTTAAGATCTGTGGATTTGCCATTGATCCGGACAGTACAAAACACTTTGCACTTTGCCAATAAATTCACTGCATCAACTCTTTCACCAAGCACTGATACACCATCTACATAATAAGTAGACTGCTGTGTTTCCACTTGATCAACTTACTTTTATGTGTGACCTTTCTTTAGAACTGTGTGAGGTTTATTTGATTTGCAAAACTTTTGAAAATGGTTCCATTTTTTACACTTCTGATATTGCTGACCAAATGCTAAGCATTTCTCTCTTTTAGACTCATGATTTGCACGACAATTACAATAGTTAACAATAAAGCTAGACTTGGGTTTTGCTGATTCATGCTTGTACTGCGCTGAGGATGCTCCTTTAACTGAACTAGTCTTAGAACTTCATAAAACAAAAAACAAAGACTTAAGCAGCATACTACGATCTTCCCTGAATACACTTTGAAATGTAAAGCACCACAGGAGTCACTTCCACAGTATAAAAGAGAATTTATTAAGTGCTTTCATCTCACTAACTACGTAAACTGAAGTTTCCAGATTTAGTGAGATGAAAGCACTTAATAAATTCTCTTTTATACTGTGGAAGCGACTCCTTTGGTGCTTTACATTTCAAAGCATATTCAGGGAACATTGTAGTATATCAAGATGCGATATCCTGGGTATCCAGAAGCTTTATTGTTCACACTGAATTACGATAAAGATATAAAAAAACAATAACTTTACAACAAATACTGAGCGCTTTCACCCGCTACAGATACGCGGGTTTCTTCAGAGTACAATCATAATGTCTTGACACCAACCTTATATAGTAATACACTTAAATGCATTGATTGAATAATCGTTTAATTGTTAAGCAACGCCTTATATTTTATTGAATGATTAAACCTTAGCTAATACTTTTGTTCTTAAAAGAAGTGTGAGGTTTATATAAAATTAATGAAGACTGTGTAGTAATGCAATACGATACATGAGGGCATGAGGCTGAAAGGTGTATATGTATGTACACATACTTGGGTTAGCTATCCAACAGATAGCTCCAAGCTTGGTTAAAGTCATACATATGTGCAATGCTTAAATATTAGAAATGAATCCAGCGTTGTTAAAATGTTTTAAAATATTCTGACATATAATATATCCCTTTTTAAGGGTTGTATATAATTGAATGAAAAATATGTAAATGTAGATGCAATTGTAGTAAGTGCAATATAAAATTAATTAAGTAATAATAAATGCATATGTTTAAATAGAAGTGTATGTATGTATGTATGTATATATATATATATATATATATATATATATATATATATATATATATATATAGTAATATTAAATATATGCATGAATGAATAAATAAATAAATGAATGATAGAAATATAAATATATAAATTTATAAATTACATACATAAATAACATACATAAATATATAAATATATAAATATAAAAGTATAAAAATACCTAAATACATAAATTCATAAGTTCATAGGTCTTATGTATTAAAATAAATGCTTGTGGTTTTGTACATTACATAGATATTGCAGTGGTAAATATACTAATGAATGACTATGTAAATATAAATGTATGTTAATGTACTTAAAAATCGTGTATAGAATGAAATAATGTGTTAGTAAAATAAAATATTGAAATAATAAAATAGTAATATAGTAATATAGTCGTATAATGAATGCTGAAGCCATCACTTCAGCATTGATATTGATAAATGAACATAAAAATGCCTTATAGGTCATATATAGTACAGTATATTCTATCACTCACTTAGTGTGTAATGGTTTAAAAGTTAGTAAATAAAAACGTAAAAGTACATTTCATAATTTTACAAAAAACACACATTTGTTCATGAAGACAAAATCATATGCAAATTGATTTGTACTTCAAAATACTAGCAATGCTAATATGCCCATTCAATCCCGGTGTGGCACTAGCATTAAGTCTGAGCTGCCACAGGCACTCCTTTGTTAGTAGTAAATTGTCTAGGTCACCTTCCTTTTCCCAGGGGTTGTGTATTCTGTCTATAATGAAAAAAATGAATCTTTTGAAGTATGTTGGTTAAGTCTTTGTTTTTTGTTGTTATACGAAGTTACGGCTGACTTAAGGGCACTTTTGTGGACTTTTACTAGTCTTGCTGGAAAGCTACGTGATTTCCCTGGTGAGCCAGCACTGGCTGTGGCTACCATGTGCTTAGGCCTACTTCTGTTTGCCACATGTTGCATACTATCTACAATTGCTCTAGAACCTGCTGAAACCATGCTTTTGTCACTCTCAAGCCTACTTGTGTGTTTTTCTGTCACTTCATGGATCTAACAAATCTCTATGGCTTTATTCAACATTAAATTACTGTCACATAGCAAAATCTTTCTCACAGCAGCACTATTAATACCACACACAAGCCTGTTCTTTATTAACTCATCTTGCAAGTCACCAAACCAAAACATTTTAACTTTGTTTCTCAGGTCACTTATATAAGTTGCAAAAGTTTCCCCTGGTTTCTGATCTCTCGGTAAAACAAATGCCTCCCTAATGTAATATTTGTCTGGGGGTTAAACATCTCTCTCAACTTGAGCTTCAAACACTCAGATTCTTCCCTTGATTCAGCCTGTAGAACAATATGATGATTTTCATCTTCTCCCTCATATACTGCTGGTGCATACACAAATGAATGCTCTCTTTCTATGGCCTCTGACCCAGCTAGGTTTAACAAAATGAATGTCTTGGTGCATGGATCTTTATCTGAATAAGCCATTTGTATAAAAATATCATACTCTTGCTCAAATATTCTCCAATTCTCTGCAATATTCTGATAAAATACAAGTGGTAAGGGCTTTTGAAATTAGTCTGCCATATTATTACAAACCAGTGAAGGGTTTTGCAAATAAGCATGAACACATGCACATACACATATGGCAGTATCTGTAACTTTGTGGTTCTGAAATTATGCTTTTGGGCTTTTTTAAATTATGTTATTGGGCATATTCTGTGAAACAACTCTCTCGAGCACTGTAACACTTTTGAAATTATTGTTTTGCTAAAGTAATTTATCAACATTTTAAGAAACATTTCAAATAACTTCACAATGTGAATGAACTGGGTAAGAGAAGCTGAGTCAATAATATTTCAAAGTAATTAAACTTTGTGAATAAACTGTACACAGCACACTTAAATTTCCCAAAAATGGCGGTACTGTGCTAGGCAACTCTTTACAGTGCAAGAAACACTATGTAATGGTGGCACTTTGTGAATAGACACACCCAGCAGAAGAAACTTTTCGAAATGGCTATACTTTGACTGTACTACACAAAATAGTTGCACTGTGCACATAATAAACTTTTCAGAATACATACACAGTAATAAGCACAAACTGTAAGTACTTTTACACACTTTGAAATATGGTGAATAGCTTTAGTTATGCCCTCAATACAATACAAAGCCATAGTTATGGCAAAACACAGCACTATGCTAAAAAACATACAGTTGCCTTGCTTTATTTATACTTAATGTTCCCTTTTTTGCCCTTATTATATTTGTTTTGCTCATTTAACATCTTTTCATGCCCATTGTACTCTTCTTGTGCTTGTTTTACTCTAAACATGCTCATTTTGCTTTAAACATTCTGATATTCGTTTTGTCAAATGTTAATTTAAACATTTCCCTTAGTTAAGAAACCTTTTGTGCCTCCTGCTTGTTTAATAATGCAGTTTATGCCCTTGTGGTGCACTCTGTTTTACATTTTTTATAAAATAAGTAGTTTGTGTGTATTCTCATTACCTTTGATTCTTTTCTGGCTCTTTTTTGTGCTCATTTCTCTTAGTTTACCTTCACTGTCATCTATGCTCCTCATGGCTCCAAATATTATTCTCTGCGATCCTGGTTCTGACACAATGTCACTCATCTACTTTGGACACAACAGAAGAGTTTTTGTGGGTTCTGTTCAAGCAGCTTTATTTTATACAAACACATCATGATAGAAGTTTGCTGACTCTAACTTAAGTAACGTATATATAAACTAACTGCTGGAATAATACATGCTTACTATCTGGCTGCACTCTCAAAATGGCACTGGGAATGACACTTGCTTAACATTTATACATGCACGTTACGTCTTTGACATGTTTCTTAAAGACACACCACACAGCACATGCACTCTGATCTTACACAAGGGAACCTATTACTTTTGCCCATGCTTGTTATATCATGTAAACATGCAGTTCAAAAAGGAGAGGGAAGGTTGCAAACTCTGTAGTAGAACCCAGGACCTTCTATACTCTAGCACTATACATACACATGCTGCCACAGGAATAGTTATGTGACATGTATTGAGAAACCTGCCATTCATTCCTCAGCTTCTCATGGTTGCAATAAGTGCTGCATCGCGCAAACAAGGATGAAAATTTAAAAAAAATGTTAATGTAATACGGATAAGATATTTTAAACAATAAAGTGGGTGACAAAAAAACTTGTGAATTGTGCACTGCTTACATTCACTTTTACACTTCACAGATGTACATGCACACCTCTGTAAGTGTAACCTAACACTCCCCTGATGTCATCATTCACTGCTGCCATGCATTCAACATTCACACTGTGAAAGTGCCTACACAAAGTGAACATCCCTACACAGTTATAAGTTTTTGGGAGTCAGCAGTTCTAATTAGTTTTGACCTTATTTGCATCTTCACTATGTTGATAGCCGTGAATCTACATGGTTGGTAACCATCCTGGCAGGGAAACTGAAAGGGGGCCCAATGTTGTACATTCATGGAAGGGTATTGCTCAGATGTATATACCTGCACAGGGAATTTAGGTTTGGGATGCTATATTTCATGGGGTTTGCACTTTTGTCAGTCTACATTAGTTACGATTACATTCTTCATTTGGGAGTGGGGGTGTAAAGCTTCATTTATGACACAGCACTTAATAAGGAATTGTTGCTATTTTAACATAATTTTCTATCATCCAAGATGCCTGGGAATGTCATAATGTGTGTGGGTTACATGTTAGGGTCTGTTCTGTACAAATTCGCAGACAATCACTTGCTCTAGTTTCCGTTGGACTCCTGTATTAGAGAAACTTTTGCATATATGGCCAACATGAGCATGGAGTCTACACAGTTACTTTACAGCTTGTTGAATTGCTCCACCATGTTCATTTCCTTCATTAGCATACAGTTTAGCTACTTATGCTGTAATTTGCATGACAGGAAGGTTTCCATTTTTGTACATGAGTGTGTGTCGCTAAGCAGAGTTTACTGAATCTAAAACTTTTTAAGTCCGTGTGCACATCATGCTGCAACACACACATGGTCAAAATTATCATGTAGGCTTTATTGAATCCCCCCGTCAGAGTATGATTTGGCAGAGATGATTATTTAAGCTCTGTTCTAAAATATAAAATAGCATATGCCCTTGATATGTTCTAACAATGAGTACATACAATTGCAGCAAGTTTGGAAAGGCTCTAAGACTAGTACAGATGGCAAAAGGAGCTCTTTTTGAAGTGTGAGTCCCAAAACTGTGCAACAAAAAAGAATAATGAAAGATTCTGATAGCAAGTTTATCAGCAAGTGGGGAGCAGTGATTACAGTAAAATGACCTAAAAATCACCCAGTGTAGTTGTGTAGGTAATAGCAAGACTGTTGGCATTTTGTCTTATTTAGTGATATATACTGGAGAGAGAGAATGTGTGTTATACTGTGACAGTGTTTTCTAGAGTTTTATACATGGGAAGCACTTAGGGCTATTCTAGTTTAGAAATAAGGATGCTTTTAACTGATGAGTCTATTATTAAACTTCTAATTACTTTTTATTTCTAATAGTGAGAGGACATTCTGAATTGTTTTATTAGTGTTAAGGTTAAAGGATAAAGTAGGTTCAAGCCATACTCCAAGTTGTACAAAGTGACAGATGATACAAAGTTCTCCATATGGCCAGTTAGGAAAAGAGGGTCTCTTCAAAGCATGACTTTGAAGAATCTCTGTTAGTATACTGTGGGATTTCAAAGTGCTTTCAACTAATATGAGGGAATGCAACCAATGCCAGGTCAAATTAAATTCCATTTGGAGAGAGTGTTGAATCAAATTTTTGTTTTTTTCCAAACATTTGAAGAAGGAGTGAGGTCATCTGTGCAGAGGAACATTAGTAAACCTGGCATGCCTAGAATAAGCTGAACTAATTAGTGCTGACTCTAGAGTAACAAATACGCTAGAGTTCCTAATGCTATTAGAGTTTGTGAAAAATGATTTTGTTTTGGCTGCATTCATTGTCACTATGATCATGTCAGCTGATTCTTGATTCATTCAATGTAGCTTCATTGCATTGATTAGTCTAAATTGAATTAATTTGTTAGCCAGGTATGTGAACTCATCTTTCTCAGATCTTTTTTAGGTCATGATCCATGCCTCAGGGGCAAGCTTAAAAGTAATATATGCATCAATGATTTAGTGTGGTCAGTCAACCTGCAACCAAACAGGAATAAACAAAACAAAGCCCTACATGGATGCAGAGATTAAAGGAGACTATATAAACTTAGTAACTGAATGTCAGAACTATACTCTGGAGTTTTGAGAAAGAAACCTTAAGTATTTAGCTACTGTGTTATTGTGCTATTTATGATACCATTCAATTTAAAGTAGAGAAAGAAGAATTAAATTAAGTGACTGTATAATCACCTATACATAGAAAGATATAACATAACCAAAGAATAAGCAGTAAGAGTTGGCACTATAGATCAGATAGGAGACCAGACATCACAGTGTGATCTGCATAGAAATTGTATGTTGACATCACCTATCCAGTATAAAAAAAATCTCTCTCTCTCTCACACACACACACACACACACCCCACCACCATGAACATAGTAACAGGACATGGTATCCAATTCATGCCTTATTACTTTGAGTGTAAGCACCTGTGATTGGCTGTCTTTAAAAACTGGTCTCAGGGCTTTTGTAGCAATCTCTAGTCATGTGATAATGACTATTGGGTGAAGGAGCCTTCCAATACTCTGGAGTGATTTTCTCTTGTACAAATGGGATTTTTCTGACTGGCAGGAAACTAGCTAGATCTGTGAGCAGTGGCAAAAGTAGACACATTGCCCACAGTAAAAGCCAGTCTTATTCAGTGTTGATTTATTCTTTTATTTACTTTACCATAACTGGCTTTGCTTGGAAAATCTTATAGAAGCAAGTTAAAACACATTATTGTGGCAGACACACATCTCAGCTGTTTAAGTTATGGCCTATGACCACAATAAAGTGATCAATGTTATTACCTGGTGGAGGAGGGGTCATTATTTGGTGTCTGAAAGCTACAGGTTGAAATACATTACTGTAATAATTTCTTTAATGTTTTTCACAGTATAACATCAGATGAGCACCCATGAAATGGCTACTTTTTGTGATTGAGAGACAGGGTATATGCAAAACATTGGTGATTTATGTTGTCTGGGTAGCCCAAGGGCAGTATATTTGTTTATGAACAAGATGAAATTCATTATTGAGGCTGCTATGTTTTTCACTTTCTTTACAAATGAGAACAGAAAGTGGCTATTTCATTTTGGTTATAAGTTGTATTTGAAAGCAAAGGGTAGTTACATGGCTTATTCAAAACAGTCATTGATTCAGCTAGTTTGAGGAAGGGGGTGTATGCATGTCAGAGGTTGAAATAAATTACTGTGATCATTTTTCTTTCACTTTTCTTATAATCAAATATCAGAAATGTAAACAGAAAATAGATGTCTTTTTGAGGTAGGGGGTAAGGAGGCATGCTGTATGTGAAAGGATAATTGTTTTATTGTCAATGAGACATCAAAAATATATGGAAAGTTAATATCTTTTTTGGTGTCTATGCAATATATGAAAACAAAAAGCCATTATAGGATCACTTTTGAATGATAATAGATATGGTTTATTAGAGGTCAGGCTGACAAAAAGCAATATGGTCATTGTACTTATGTGATTACTTCAAAAACAAAAGTGTTATAACATCTCAGAGGAGCACAGTTTACTGGGAAAGCATGTGTGTGCATGTTGTACACACGTTTCTTTTTAGTAGTCCCTATATATTTTGTAAAGTAGAACCATACATTATCACTCTGGCCAGTAAAAATATTCAAAAACATTTTAATAAAAATTCAGTAAAAAAGTAAAAAGGCTGAGTCCTTCCATCAATATGTCTCTATATACCAGGTCATTTTTGGTAAAATAGATTATAAACTAGATGTCATTTAATCAAGAAAGGACAAGAGGCTTGTGAGGGACAACAATGACTACAAGTGTAGGGGTCTATCCCACACTAAGAACAGCACATCTCACCACAGTAACATGGGCCCATGTGATGTAAACTACATGAATCAGATTGAAAATTATTTGGTGTCACCTGAGGATTATGTTATCCCTTTAGACCCACCAACACTTCACAGATCGGAGAGATTGGTGCACAAGGAGAACATGAGAAATGGACACCAGGCAGCACATTTTAACTAGCAGGTTGAGAATCAGAGATATCAAAGACCCCACCATGAAGAAATGTTTACAATGCATGGGGAGAGGTTGGGCAAGAAACACTGACCACTTTACTTCAAACAAAGGCAGTTTCAGGGACTGAAAACCATGATTTCAAATTTTTTAACTACAGTAATCTGACAATAAAAAATACTAACTACCATTTAATTGCAAAAAGGTTTACATTTATTCCAGCTTCAAGGGTGAACCTTGCAGATACTCTGATGGAATTAAAATTATACAGAGGAAAACATAAAAACAGAGAATGTGATATTCTAAAAATGTGGGCATTAAAAGAAAAAGTTCTTACATTCCTCCACCCCATTCTGCTGTAAATTTATTTACAATACTATGTGAAAGTGTTATCAGACAAATGATGAGTACATACTCCACTAAAAGATTTTACAATATAACACCAGAAGAAAATTGATTATTGCATGACTTCAGAACAGATACATTGATCACATTGATGAAACCAGACAAGGAAGGGGTCATGGTTATCATGGGCGTACAAGACTACAAAAGGAGAATGGTGTCAATTTTGAATGAAACAGGCCAGTATCAGGTGACGTCACATAATGAAATCTCTGTGGCATATAAGAAAACAGAAATTTTATTTGAGGAAATGCTCAGCAGTGGGGTCATCATTCCAAAGTCATTTCATTACCTTGTGGTAGACCATCCAATGGTTCCTTCAGTTTTTGGCATCCCAAAGGTTCATTCCAATATCTTGGGCCCTCCATTGAGTTCTATAGTTTTGGCATCTCACTCTAAAACTGAGCCACTGGCTAAATTCTTAGATGGATTACCTCAAGGGATACCTGGAAAACATTAGCAATATTCTGAAGGACTCATTTAAATTTTTGGAAAATATGAGATATTTCGTTTGCAACAGGCTGTCTGTTGGTAACAATCGACATCAAAACCTTATTTATAGTTATCCCACATAGGAAAGGACTGGATTGGTTCATTCAAGCAATTTCCAGTAACCAAAACCTCGACAACAATAACATCAGACTATTGTACAGATTTATGGATATTGTTTTACATAACAATTTTGTGCTTTTTGATAGGGAATATTACCATCAGAAGACTGAACTAGACATTGTATGGCACGTGCCCTAGTTTATGCTAATTTTGTGTTATGCAGATGAGAGAATTACTTTGTTTAAAGCTAAAAAGTTTAAGTTTGTCAGATGTTCTTCCATTACCCAGATGATTTTTTATGATTTGATCAGGTGATAGGGATTTTATTGAGTGGATAGACACCTCCACAGCTTTTTTTTTTTTTAAATTTTCATACGACTGTTCCAAAGATCAGGTCAATTATTTGGATGTTAAGATTACCAAGGACTATAAGGCCAAAAGATTTCACTCGTGCCCTTACAGGAAACCTACCCACAGTAATTCCCTGGTACATTTATGTAGTCACCACCCTTTCCATAAAAATATGTGTAATTAGACAGCAAACAAGCAGGGTTTCTAAGCTTACCTCTAATGACGATGTTTTCAAAAATGAAATAAACAAATTCCAGAAAATGTTAAAGAATAGGGTACACCCATCCCATTTGGTGGAAAATTATACCCATGGAACTGGCTAAGAGAGGTGACATGTATGTACCTCTTACTCATTAGAATGTATGCACCTCTTACTCATTAGAAGACAGTTATGATTTCCATAGCTGACACACACCCCAGGACAAGCTTTAATTCATATGAGAGAACTATAATCTTAAGCCATAGCTTAGATTCCAAAACCATCAAAAAGGCTATATGCAAACACTGGTGTAATTTCTCTCACTGGGAATACCACATGATACCAGAGAAAATGAACATTTTTTACAAAAACAAAACAAATCTGAAGAGAATTTTTGAGAGGGTAGGTGGTGAGACAAGCACCTCTATCAACAACTACAAGGGTGCACACAGGTGTGGCAGGTAATAGAATTATAAAAAGTAAAACTGGTTTCCCCTCTTAGTAGTAACATGTATTTGACAGAAAAAATATATAATTTGGTAGAACTGCTTTTCCTTCACAGTAACAGAGATCTGGTAAAACTGCATTCTATCATAATAATGGTGTCATATTTTTAGAACACAGCATCAGCAAGTACAGAAAAGAAATATGCAGTAAACAAATATGATTACCTTAGGAAAAGGTGCTTGTGTGAAACAAAAAGTATTATACTTCAAAATGTTTTTGTAATAAATGGCATTAACAATGGAGGCTTGTTGAAATATTAACAATTGAATGTATAAAGGGAAATGGCTAACACAGCAGAAAAAGTTACAGACTATCCTATCAATGAAAGAACATTTCTTCCTGCTGAGAACTAGTTTCTTCTGAATGAGATAAGGATGCATACAAAGAATGATTCAATACAGGAAAACAATGTTTCATCAAGGACAAGACTATCTGGTGGACATTTTGTAATTTGAGTCAGCTGAGGAATTGCAGTGTATCTGACAGTGATCTGTGTTATAAAGAAAATTTTACAATCTTGACAGTAGTGCTTGGTCGACTTGTTTTAATACACCTTACAGTATATGAATATACAGTTGTACAAGTATCAGTCTGTGTACCCTGCTAATAATTCAGTTTAACAGTGGTATGCCAGACTTAATTTTGACCCTTTTAAATATTCATAAATGTACTACAACAATCACTAGTTAACATTTTGTTGGCACCGACCTCCATACAGTCAGTATTGAACAGCTCAGCAGTATCAGGAACTTCTAAGTGGGTGAAACTGGGATTTCATCTTTGCATCTGCTCTGAGACATTCACCGGCATTTTCAACAGAGAGTGAGTTTTGGTCTACAGCATGATCACCAGTTAGCCATTTCCGAAAATAGTAAGCTTCTTTCTGAAATAACATGGATGTCATCAGGGACATAAGTGCTAGATACATTCTGTGGCCATAGACTTAAACCAGATTCCTGATAAAGTCTGGACATTACATCAGTGGTATGAACATGCCAGTAGTGATGTTAAATGTAATAAAGCACTGTTTGGTATAAATAGAAGTGAGAAAGTTTATATGTGTAAATGGGTTCATTGTTTTGATCAGTACATACAAAAGTAAAAACTCAGGTTGAATGTTTTAACTGTGAAGACAGATATCCTTGTTTTTGTTTAACATGTCATAAAACTGTGTTACAGCAATTGTCAGTAAAGACTAAGCAGGATAAGTCAAAATTGTCAGATGAAGTCAAAAGTCATTTTCTAATGCCACTTTCTAACTTTTATATAGAATTACATTAATTTTTAGATCATGCTAAAAACTTACAGGTTGTAGAGATAGCTGAAATGTTTCAGACTTACTGCTCACAGTGGGATGCTTTTAACAAACATAAGGAATTATCAGGCAAACAGCTGGATGATAAGTTGCCAGAGCCTAATGAAAAACATGTGTGAATGTTAAAGAAACATGACATACAGGTTAAAAAGTATATGCAAGATGTTTTAGCCATTTTGACTAGGGCTGATGTTGCTATATATGCGGCTACGGATACACAGGAAAATATGGGTGGGGACACTGCAGAAGCTCTTACACACGAGGTACAGGATTCACAACAGAAACTTTTGAATACCATGGCAAAGGAAGCAGAATTGCACATTAAGTTAGGGGAACTACGGGTTACAGGAAAATGCAGCTACACATGCAGATTTGCAGAGACGTGTCAGAACATGTTATTTCAGATAACATTAACACTCCAAATGTGCAGGTAGTAACAGGTTGTCCAGCTGATCTATATCAACAGTCTCATTTGTTACAAACCATTCCTTACTGGAATGACAAGAAAGATTTTTTTTTATAATATGTTGACATTTGAAGATTGTCTTTCGTATTCAGCTGTCAATGCATGGAATGATTCATAGGTAGATACTAGGCTATCGACCCTAGGGCCTATATAAGCCCAGCCAAAAAGGTACCCTGGCTTTTGCCACCCAAGAAAATTAGTTTCCTGTGCCACTGTCATGCAGAGCCACAGAAGTGTTCCCCGGGGTGAATTTCCTATTTCCCATCCAATCATCAAGATTTTTCTTGAAGAGTACTAATGAGGAGCTCTGTTTGATATAGATAGGTAGTTTATTCCAGAGTATGGGAAGTCTCTGGGACAGGAATCTAGCCCTCCGGCATGTTCTGTTTATTGTGGTGACAAGGTTAAGGTTCCTAGAGCATGTAGCTCAGAGGGATTGGGACTTCTTTAAGTGGAGCATGTCCAACAACTCTGATTCACTGCAAAGATGTCTTTGGGTATTTATTTCAAATTGTTGCAAGACTTTCATTGTTTCTAATGAATGTAGGCTTGATTCTATGTTAGACAGAATGAGAGCTATATTCTTGGCATGCTTCCAAGGTCAAACTTTGTCTACAAATTTGTTAAGAGTATTTTAATGTTACAGTTTTTGAGAGGAAGCTAAAACAGGCAGAGCATTTTAAATTGGATTTTCAAATTATTTACAGAATAGATGACAGGAAAATGCAAAAGAGGCTAATACATGCATTTTTGGAACAAGTAAAAGGAGTACTAGGTGACATTAAGTGAATTTATGAGGAAATTGCTGACACATTAGAACAATGTGATCATAAGCTAATGAGAGGGAGAGTCATGGGCAAGAATGGAGATATTTTAAGCATAGCATTTTGTTCTCTAGGTACTAATGAAGATGGGTTTGAAATAGTAGGTGCAGTAAGATGTGGGAGAAGTAGAGAAAGGAGGGGGATGAGAACCAGGATTTAAAGAGAGGGGTATCAGCCCCTCCAGCTATGAGAAGCCATGTTGATGGCCAAACTGCATTTTTTTTTCTATAGACAATTAGGACATATATATATATATATATATATATATATATATATATATATATATATATGTATATTGTGGTTTAATTCCTAATGCTTTAGTACACAACAGCATACTATATGTTTTCTGTTATGTTGTTTAACACAGGATGCCTTTTTAGATGATTCTGCTTACTGAACTGCTGTCACATATGCACCTAGATATGTCTGTTTTTCCTTGTTTACTGTTATAGAGGGAAGGGGCTATTTTTCATGCTGTATTTTCACTGCTCTGTCTAACTGCATTGACCCACCACACCACCCACCCTAAGAACTGCTGATAGAAGACAATTTTATATGCTGCTATATATAAAGAAGAGGCAAGATTAATATAATATGCATAAGAAGACATCCTACACTGACAACTAATAAAAGACCCTCCACAACACTGACTGGACACTTCACTTAACAGGAAACGATCAACCTACCCATATCAAGCCCACTGTGGGCTCTCAATAACTACCCACCCCCTCAATCACTAATCAATCTATACTAGTTCTCATGAGATTAAAGAAACAAAATCCATAGATGAGGAACAAAAAACAAATATACAATAGCTACTGACCGACACTCTGCCATCCAAAACTATCCCACCGTCTGCCTAGGCTGCCTTCCAGATGACTTCTCCCACACCCCCTACCCAGAAACACCAAATCAATGCAAACCAGTAGTCTAACTAACGACCTATAAATATGACCAACCACCTGTGCACCACCACAATACGGTCCTGGCCACTGACACTGGCGGAGACTGAGCACCACTACGTTACTACAGCCTTCTAACTTTCACTTAATATCCCTTCTAACATCCAGAAAGATCAGAAAGCCAGCCCACCAGAGCTAAGTTAAGAAACAGAGCTTGGCCCCATACTGGGTATATAGAGAGAAGCCTGGAAAATCTGGAAAGAGCCGGAAACCCCCTAGCTAATAAAAATACCAAAACAGCAGTAGAAACAACATACTATCATCATGATAGAAAATAAACTAAACAAAACTATTTTCTTAAAAAAAAAAGAAATATTCCAAAAGTCCAAAAAATGCCATTGCACCACAAAAAAAAACTCATGGCATTAAAACCCACAAAGCCCCCCACAAACTCAAACCCCAGCACCTACCCTCACTAACATTAAAAACCATTTTTATTTTACTTAATAACCATTTCCAAAAGTCCATCCAACAAACCAAAAAACCAACCTCAAACAATAACCACCTCATTCACACCCACCACCTCTCCATCACCCCAGCCACATCACCCTCAATATCAAAAAAACTCCTCTAAAAACCACTAGCACCACACTCAACATAACATACGCATACTAAACACATACCTGCACTCCTCCTTAACTATACCTCCATATATTCCTTATCAGCTATCATACATCCTACCCTCCTACATAAACCATCCTACATACCCAAACCCTCAAAACTCTCATGATCATTCCTCTAATTCTAGGAGTAACAAGGTAATTATTCCTCTTCCTACATCCTTGCCCTTACTACCTTTTGGCTGCATCCGTACTCCCATTGCAAACTTCCACAAGTTGACACATTTCACACACACACACACCTTACCACACCACACGGCATCCACATCACAACACTACCACAGCCCTTGATCTTTTATTAATATAACTATTAAAACAGGAATGATAACAAATATGTAATAAGCCATTTTCCTTAGACCTCTCAAAGCATTTGATATGTCTCCCCTCCCCATTCTCTACTACTCTCACTAACATCATTATCCTTCACCTCCTCTACTATGGCCTGGTTCAGAAGCTTATCAATCCAGACT
Organism: Protopterus annectens; assembly: GCF_019279795.1. Classification (NCBI taxonomy): domain Eukaryota; kingdom Metazoa; phylum Chordata; order Ceratodontiformes; family Protopteridae; genus Protopterus; species Protopterus annectens. The sequence goes on from NC_056725.1 coordinate 1,759,592,389, forward strand.
GTGTATACTACAGAAAATGGAAACAATAGGCAGATAGAGAAAGGAGTATTTGCAAGAGACTCAGAAGCAAAAGCTAAAGCAAAAGTTGTAAGTTAGTAACATAGAGGGTCAACCGTTTCATAATAAGAGGGAATACTAAACTGCAGCAATATGATGGTGAAGGCAATATAAGAAATCAAAGTGAACTGAGTGTTAACCAAAGTGCATGACAATACAAGTTAGCTTAGTAGAGAGTAAAGGAAAAGGGTGGTGCCCCTGAAAGACGGATAAAGAAATATATGAAAAACCATAGAAAAAGAATGTCAGACCTTATGGGCAGAAACAAAAACAGACTGTGGGAATTTAGAAGTTCCGATTACAGTGGGAGGTGCAAGGGATTACATTACAGTAATAGATTCAACAAACTGATTTTTCTTTTTTTTTTGCAATATCACTTCAGAAAAGGGAATGGCAAAGGTTTGCTTTTACCTTTGAAAATCAACAATATGTCATGACTAAACTACCTCACAGTTTTGAGAACAGTCCTGTCATTTTTCATCAGATAGTAGGGTCATTCTTACAGGATGTGAGTACACATGATAAGGTTATTCATTATATTGATGACATTCTGGTACAGTCAGAGATTGTGGTAGAACACGTCACAGCTGAGAAATGTTCTGAGACAGTTGCAAGAGGCAGGGTTCAAAGTAAACAAAGACAAAATACAGTTTTTGCCACAAGAAGTAAAATTTCTAGGAACCATTATCAGAATGACAGGGAGGACTCTTTATCAGGAAAGGGTAAGGGGGATTCTGAAATTGCCAAAGCCTTTGACAATTTCTGATTTGCATAAATTCATGTAAATCATAAACTACAATAGGGAATTTATAAAGGACTGCACAGAAGCTACAGCTCCTCTCTATAAAATGGCATCAGATCAAAAAGAAGAATTGACTCTGCAATAGAGTTGCACAGAGGAAGAGGCATTTAAAATGTTAAAGCAGAAGTTGGCACAGGCAATGGAGTTGATAGCTCCCACCAGTAAATTACCTTTTGTTTTGCAAGCAGCCATAGGGAAGGATACAGTCTCAGTGGTGTTACTACAGTCTTGGCCACAACAGGCATCTCAGGGAATGGATAGTAAGTTAAGACCAGTTACTATTTGACAATGTTCTCAGGAGTTATAGTTCAAACTCCACATTTGGCAATCAAGACTTTTCTAAATGGCAGTGAGATAAAAATCACTGAAGGGGTTACTGAGACTTTTTTTCTTCAAAATGGATAAGTACTTTCATACAAAGAATGTACAAATACAGACAGGGGATACACACTACATATCCAATTTTATTTGATATGAAGGGAAAGTGCAAGACTGCATGGCAGATTTGGAGAAACCAGATAAGTTACCATTAAAGGCAGATTATCACTGCCACATTCCTACAGTGTATGTGGATGGTGCACATTTTTAGAAGGATGGGAAGTACTACACTGAGTTTGCAATAGTGACATTGCAAAATGGAGACAAATCAATGTTGTTACCAGGATACGTCAGCACAAAGGGCTGAGATAGAGGCTGTAAAATATGTTTTGCCGCATTTACTTCCAGTAAATATTTACAGTGACAGTGCTTATTTAGTAAATTCTCTGAGACTACATGGAACAGTGACTGGAGTGATTGCTTATCATAATAACATGTACATGTGTTAAACTTTGTATTAAAAAGGCTGTCAATCAGGTATCTATTGTAACTAATGTAAGTGGTAAAGAAAGTAACATAACCAATGGAGACATGATTTTTCTGAAAAATTCAATGTTTGATTTAAATTTTGAGTGAATTTGTTTTGGTTTTCAAAATAAAAAGGGGGAAGTAGTAAAATTATATAAAGTAAAACGGATTTCCTCATAGTAATAACATGTATTTGATAAAATAAATATAGATATATTGGTAGAACTGTCTTTCCTTGCTTTCTATCATAGCAATGGTGTGATATTTTTAGAACACAGCATCTGCAAGTACGGAAAAGAAATATGCAATAAACAAATAGGATTAGCTTAACAGAATGTGCTTTTGTGAAACAAAAAGTATTATGCTTCTGAATGTTTTTGTAACAAATGGCATTAACAATGGAGGCTTGTTGAAATATAATAACCAGTTGAATGTATAAAAGGAAATGGCTAACAGCAGAAAAGGTTACACACTATCCTATCAATGAAAGAACATGTTGGCCTTCTGAGAACGGTTTTCTTTGGATGAGATAAGGGTGCAGATAAAGAAAGCTTCAATACAGGAAAAGAATGTTTCATCGAGGATAAAGTTTTGAAACTAGATAAACCTGACTGTAAAACACTATCTGGTGGACACTCTGCAATCTGAATCAGCTGAGGAAGTGCAGTGTATCTAACAGTGATCTGTGTTATAAAGAAAATGTTATAATCTTAACAGTAGTACTTGTTTCAATAGACTTCACAGTATGTGACTATACAGTTGTATAGTATCAGTCTGTGTAACCTTCTAAAAATTCAAAAACCAAAAAACAAACTGGTGAAAAAAACACCCTTGCAGGTCCAGTGCCTTTAAACTCCTGGATTCAGATAGATATGTGCAAAGTTCTTTATAATCCACAGGTTATGTTGTAAACAAGAATGCCAATAAACGAAAAAAACAAATTGAAATTGTATTAAGCTTAAAAACAAGCTTTTCGTTGGTGTGCTGAACAAACTTCCTCAGAAAACAAACTGCACCACACATTTGTCTCACCATAAATACATCACTACTCCACTCAGATGCGCCCCCTAGCGACTCCCCTTTAAAAAGCACATGATTACACTTTAAAATTTTTAACTAAGAAGCAGCCAAAATATTCAACAATTTGGTATCTACTACTCATACCTGCCATCAATGATGGTAAACCTATAATGCTCCAAATATTAAATTTTGAAGCCACCATAATTACATATAAAAACAAATGATCAAATGTGTCAATAACCGCAAGAAAAATTATAATATATATAAAAATAAAAATAGGTATAAAAGTGGGAAAAAAATTTCCACTAGTGTTAATATAAATTCTGATATAAATAATAAGTGGTAAACACAAAAATAGACATAAAAACAAAAAATGGTAAGACACAAAAATATGTTCCCAGATGGCATTAAGCCACTCCAGGGGGCTTCACCTCACTAGGCTTCTAAATTTGAGGTAGCAACTGATGGAAAGCATACTATTAAGTCCAGGTAAATGGTAAGCTTCCAACTTAAGTTGCCACATCAACTCCTTGCATTTTAGTCTTAAAGAATCGGGTCCCCCCATAAACTCTTGGTTTAGCTGATCGATCACTGTAAACGAAAATTTGTGACCTGGATTATCTAATATATGTTTGGCTAGAGCATTGTCGACCTCCCCCTTCCTGATGGCATATAAGTGCTCATATACCCTTTCCTGTAGTTTCCTATCAGTCTTGCCGATATAAAAACCTGGACAGACTGAACACTGGGCTAATTCAATTTAACAGCAGGTGCAATCAATGTAAGTACATGAATTGCAAGTACAGGGTTTATATGTCACAAATCTTTGGAATGGTTTGCTGCTTAACAGATTTAACTGCAATACTTCTGGGGGGCAATGCGGTGGTGGTGCTGGGGTAGTGTTGTCACCTCACAGTTAGACGTTGCCCGTTCGATTCTCAGCTAGAGCGTCTTCTGTGTGGCAACATGCGTGAACGGGCGTTCCTTCATTGAAGGTTGTACGTTAGGCCTGGCAAGCCAGCACATAAAACTCTACTGCCAATCATTAGCGGACTGGAGTTCCACTGTGGTGACCCCTAACCAAGAAAAGCTAAAAGACACAAACAAACTTCTGGGGGGACAATATTTGGCTTGCTACACAGTATGCAGGGCATTTTATATAGATAAAATGGAGGAAACACTTAGGACAAGAATATATCAACACACCTATTGCATTTCAAAGGGTGAGGGCAAGAAACGCCCTTGCTAAACATTTTAAAGTTTGCTCCAACACAGGCATGTATCTGTTTTGTATACTCAAGAAGGTACAACCTTGCCTCCGGGGGGGGGGGGGTTGAGAAAATAAATTGGAATGTCACGGTTTATTGCAGCAAGTCTGAACTGATGCAAAAAGTACTCTAGGTCTCAATGAGAATGTCAGTATAGCATGTGTGTTAAGAATGAAATATGCTAATCTTTAAAAGTCAAAGGGATAAACGTGCTTGCATTTGTTTTGTGCCCTTTTACTTGGCTGTTATGGACTATGTGAATTTTGTCTTTAACTAAAGTCATCTGTGTATTCTGGTAATTTATATTATTTTACTACATAGTGTTTACAGGAAGTATATGTTATTCTAATTCCTGGTCACATGATGGGTTTCTGGGACTGCTCATTGTTTAGGTTCTGATGAAGTCTGACACTTAATAAGACAAAAGCACTCAACCTTTTTACTTTTTTACTGATTTCTTATTAAAAGGCTTCCGAAATATTTTACTGTGTGAGGTGATAATGCATTTTTTTATGGTTCTATTTGATATTTGTTAATGTCTGTGGATCCAGTGAGCCTTTGTTTTATTTTACTTTTAATCACATATACACAGTTTGAAATTTTACATTCACCTTTTTACTCTGATGTGTAATAGTTCTGAACCAATCAAATCCAACTAATGCTGTTGCCCTGAGATCCCCCTGAAGCTATCTTAACGACTGCCTGTAACTAGTACTCCCTGGGTCAGTTATGATACATTCCCATGGCATTCTGTCAATCCTCCCTCAAACAAAAGGTCTGCCATATTGCCCAGGGACAGTACAGTGAAGAGGGCTGGGGGCAACACCACCAGTCCCTTGATTTTTCTCTTAGTATATGGGAGAACTGCTGAACTAAATCTGTTCTCAGTGGAGTCACAACACTGACATGGTTGCACAGCTCTACTGTCAGTACAATTGGATGTTTGGATGTTTTTGCCAACCACCCTGTAAACTGTCTTTATTCTCCTTTTGTAGATGTGTGTGATTTTCTGTGGAAATCATCTCCTGTATAGGTGGAGTTGAAGCCACATCATCCCCCTAGTCACCTAATTTACATGCTTTAATCCATTCTAAATCTGACATTGTTCTAAAATGCCAGGATCTAAAACTACCTCCTTTTTGTTTTCATTCAGCTATTTTTTTTCTAATTTGTTTGCATACCATTGTTGGCACTCCATTTTAGCATGTCTCTTTTCTGCAGTGGAAACAAAGTAAAGCTCACCCTTTAAAAAAAAGAGCCTGCAGGTCAAGTCCTGCTATAGTTATGCAGCTGTCCACACTCTTAACTGGTGGCACCTACCTTTTGTCCACCTCCCTGATTAACAAAAGCAAAAACTTCCAGCATCTGAGCTTGTGATGTATCAGACAAAACAATTTACTGTTGTTTTGCTATCTCTTGCACTGCTTCTGACAAAAAGCTGGCCATCTCTACTGTAATCATTTTTATTTTCTGAAAGGTAAGGTCTTAGGGCTGCCTGACATACACTAAACAACTTACTGTCTGCTGCCACTCTGCCTCTTCACCCAGGCTGTCATTTTTCCCCTGTGCTGAAAGTGTCTAATAATTTTGGGAGTGAATCATTCTGCCCCTTTGAGTTCTGACTACTGTTTGCAGCCATCACTTTTGGTCCCCTCCTCATGCCCTCTTCCATATTTGAACCATGTCCCTACTGTGCTCAATGATTTGGGGGGGTAGGAGAAGAAATCTTTCCTGTCCATCAGGAATTTGCAACTTAGACATCTACCCCTTAAATGAACACATATTCTGAAATACCCTTTTCTTTTCATCTCACAAAGGAGGAATGTTTTCAAATTGCTTTATTCATTATAAAGCTGCCTATGCCAAGTTGTCTGTACAGACAATACTCCCTAGTGTACTTAGTACTACACAACAACCTGTGCTTATATCACCAGATAAATACTGCTAAAGCCCTGGAGCAGTAGGTGGGGGTCAGGTCTACACTGTGCCAACCCACAGACTCTTGATATCCTGGTCTAATGTTTCATATTCACTATAAATGCACGGTAATCCTCAAAGAAATGCACCACTACATTTACTTGATTATCACTCACTTTCAAATCTTTTCATTTTCCAATATCTGTTTTGCCCTAGTCAATGACATGAGAGACAGAAGCTATCCTGCCAAGCAATGGCTATAACATATGGAATATGGAAATTCCCAACACTTACAAGAAATTGGGAGGATCACTAATTCACCTATTACCATTTATTTGTAATGAGATGTGACTGAAGATCCTGGAGAAAACTCACATGGATGGAAGATGGAAATGCAAACTCTACAAATATTACTAATACATATAGATATTTTTATTTCTGAAAATGTTCACAATGCCATAATCTTAAATGCCCTTCTTTCCCATTTTCTACATAAGATTAAGTATAATTTAAATTGTCTCTTGATTAAATGCGACTCTCCTACCTTCTTCCACAGTCATGCCTGACTGTTGCAGGTCTTTCCTTATACAATCCATCCATCTCTTGCTGGAGATCCTTGTTTCCTCCTCATAGTTCATAGGTGTTTACTAGGCTAATGAACACAAGGGCCTTTTTAAGCCTAGCCATGCACCCCAAATCTCTGACAAGTTCGGATACCCTTGATAAGTGTAGGCATGGGCCTGGGAGATTAACCATTTTCAGGTTACCTGTTTGCATTAGAGACATAGGTGCCAAACCAGGAATAAATTTCCTGTTTCCCATCCAATTGTCCAAGTTGCACTTGAATTGGATTAGGGAAGAACTCTGCTTCACATGGATGGGGAGCCTGTTCCATAGATGGGGTAGTCTTTGGGATACATATCTATCTAGCATGTCCTGTTTATATCACAGGCAAGGTTTAAGTTTTTAGAACGGGTAATTCTGGTACGGTTTCTTTTGTGGATATGCAGGAGGTCCATCTGAGTGGGGTCTGGCAATGCCCTGTATGCCAGGTAAAGACCTCCCCTCAAAAGCCTGCAGGAGACAGAATACAGGGATAGGGCCTTGAGGCAGTCTGCATAGGACATATTACTTACTCCCTGTTATCTTTTAATGATTAACCACTGTGGCCATTCCACTTATTGGATATGCCTGGTTAGGTAAATACCAAAGGGGGCATTGTACTCAATAATCATTCTGATGAATGCCTAATACAATAGAACAATGACTTCCTTTGACTTGGATGCCATACCTTTGTTTATAAGTTGCGCAAGATAAGATAGAATGATTTCCTCACCACTGTAGACACATGATGATCAAAGGCTAGATTACTATCTGTGTGTGTCACTAAGTCCCTGACTACTTGGTCAACTCTAAGGGGTGTGCTGTCAATATGATAGTTACCATGGATGGATGACTTCCCAAAGGATACTACTATGCATTTCTTGGCATTTAGATTTAGTCCATGACTCTGACACCAGTTGTTTGTCTGTGTCAGCCCCTCCTTGAGAAGATTTGTGTCAGTGTGATATTCAATGACAGCTCCTAATTTGCAATCATCTGCAAGTCTTGCCTTCTTTTTGTCTCTTCCCATATCATCTGCTTTCATGTACATTTGCCCTAACCACTGCAATCTGTTCTTTGACCTTTTCTGTAATTGGAGCTACATTGGCTTCTGCTCTGATATCACACTTTTGATGAACCAGAAAAATGTGTTTGGTTAAAATCATCACCTCTCAACTTCAAGGTACAGAGCTCAAGCCTGATTTTAGCCTAATGCATGGGTGAAATTTACATGTTCTTTTTGTATTTCCATAGGGTTCCTCCGCAAAAATCATGCTGGGTTATTTCTGCATCAAACTCACCCAAACTTAAAAGGAGTCATGGGCTACAGCATAGACTAGGTGGAGCCTGTCAGGGGAAGAACTGTGTAGACCAACCACTTTAGGCATCAACTGTGATGTGCAGTGTCCTCTAGATAAGAGAACATGGATCACAGACTGTGCACAATGTTAGAGTTAACAACTTGATGTAAAGATTGGCTCCAGGTGATTTAGTCATGTTAGCTAATGTCAAAAATATTTAATTATGGCACGTAAAATAACTTCACCTGTATTCTAAAGCATGCACTGGAGACTATGACAAAATAAACTACAGCAAACAAAAGCCATGTAGGCAAGGCAAAATGATTTGGGGCACAACAGCAGTCCTTCTACCAACTCAATTTACAGAGAAGGGCATTATTGTGCAGAGGTTGCTTAGATCTGGCACTTTCCACCATAAAAGTTACCAAGATGGTTTGATCTTTGGTGGATTTCAAAGGAAGGTTAATAACCTGCTTTATCAAAGCCAAGAACATAAACACTGACAACATTTTACATTGATAGTATCAAGAGATTCTAATAGAAGGAAATTAATGGAGCTCCTGAAAATATACTTAGAACATCCCCTACTCTGAATTCATTAGAAAGGAGGACTTACTTAGCATTCCTTGTCATTGTCAACATGGACAGCTAAACTGCAGTAATAGTACCAAAAATTTCAGTAAACCAGCATGATTTGTTTTGTGTGTGTGTGTGTGTGTGTGTGTGTGTGTGTGTGTGTGTGTGTGTGTGTGTGTGTGTTTTGTTTGTTCTCTTTTGTTTTGTTTTGTTTTTAATGAGTACCTCCCACAGGGCCTGTAGCCTATTTTCAGGGAGACTCAATGTGGTATTCAATAAAAAGAGAACATTTGACCAAAAAATAAAACAGGAAGATCCACTACCCTTTTTGATAAATGCAATGAATTCTTTATAAATCCACCTAAGCTGTCACCAACTTTGGCAGCCAGGGCCTAAGTTTTATATATTATCCAGAGGCTGGTACCTTAAAGATGCAAAAGCAATGCCATTATTAGAATATTAGGGTCTAACTGGCACAAAGACAGCAGTAGCATCAAGTGTGAAAATAATGTACGATAAAAATTACCCAAATAAAGACTTTTCTGAAAGAATACAATGTTCTCACTTAAGCTCACACAGGTAGAACCATGCAAATGTTGCTGATGAGGCAGATACATGCCATGACTTCACCATGTGCTACTGCAGAAGTGGAAAAGTTACAAGTTTTTTATTTTTCACTTGCAAATCTCTGCAATGAAGACATCACTTTTAACCATAGCAGATGGGTTTGGTGTGTTCTAACCAGCAAGTCTCTGGTCAGGGAAATTCACTGTAAGAATGTTGTGGATTAAGGCAAATATGGGAGCATTGGGTCAAATATGAAGAAGTAAAAAGCACTACTTAGGAAAAAAAATTTATTTAGGAATCGGAATGCATTTTAAGAGAATAAATTCTTCTTTTAGTGTCATCATCATAATTTTCTACGACTTGTCCAGATGAAGGTCGACAAGATAGCAAGCTAAGCATGGCAGATCAGACCTTTTGACCTCCAGAAACAGTCTCTACTCCTGTGGGATCTCAAGCATTTCCTGGATCAGACCGAGTCCTGTTCTTGTGAGTTTTGCAATATCCAAAGGTATTCAAACCACCTCATCTGACTCCTTTCTACATGGAGAAGTGTTTATACTCCGATGTACTGATGAATTGCTGAGCTCCTCACACTACCCTGTAAAGGAACCCACTTTTGCCACTAGTATCTGTGATTTTATCCTTTTGGTTACTGCCCAAAGCTCATGACCATAGGTGAGAAGGAGGACAAAGACACACCCGTAAACATTGTTCTGTAACTCAGCTCTCACTTCAGTGCCATAGTCTAGTAAAATTCCTACAATACTGCTGCTGCTAAAGCCATCTGCTTCTCAATGTCTTGATCTCTCTTTGCCATCACTTATGAGACTCCAAGATGCTTTGTACTTATTAACATATCAATCAGAGCAATAACTAGTGTGGGACCAATGTGGGTGGCTGCTCCATGTGAAAGCTGTTAGGGCTGAGATCAGCAGTTGGTGGTGGGGTAAAAGTGCAGTACCGGCATTCATATAAGAATCCATGGGAGACATCAGAGCTTCTTTAATGAATTACAATAATGCATTTGTAGTGCTCAGCACTTCAGCAATTTAGTAACCGCAGCTCTGGTATGTATGTATGTTTACCAAGGTAGAACACTGATCCCCATGGTGCTTTTTCAGGTTCAGCCTTGAGATTCAAACTGACACGCAATTACATATAATTTAACAATAAGTATATTAAACATTAATAATAAACCAGTTGTAGTCATACATTTCAATTTAATAAGCAAGTTAATTAGCAATCTATACTTGACATGATTTTAACATTTAAACCTTCATATCAGTAAGCAACTTTTGAACTAACAATATATAGACATAAATCTCAAGACATGGAAATAATGGAATTTACTGGCTAGTAGGCTACAGAGTAGGAGGCTTGTACAGAGAATGGGAGGGGCTATAGAATGAAATTGATTAGCCAAAATTGAGGGAGACTCAAGAAGATAAAAACAGAGACAGAGTGTCCTAGCTGAGAATTCTGAAGGTTGTTACTTTGAGCAATATAGTATCATAACACACTATAATATATGTAAAAGAGAAACATGCTTTGAGACTAAACTCCAACTTATATTACTGTTCTGGAAGAATTTGCATTTAGTGTCTTTGAATAGGCATTGTTTAAGCTGGGTTCTAAATTTTTAAGAGGACTCAATGTGTTTTACATTAAATTCCTCTACTCAAGTTTGCTGGTCCCCCTCACCTGGAGAAGGAATCTACATTTTTCTGAGAAGAACCTATGGTGTCTGGTTTGGAGGTATTGATTTTCATCTCATCTGCTTCACACTGAGCAGAAAATTGCACCAGTTACTGGAAGTTAACAAATTATTTGCTTACAACAATGATGCAATCCTCATCTTCCCAACCAAGACACTTTCTACACATTGGCTGCACTTTGACATTCTGTTCATGGACATCAAGAACGGGAAAGGTGAAGAGAACCTTTGATAGAGTCTTATGGTCACCTTGAACATATCTCAGTTAATGTGGGCATAGCTCTCACTCCTTAAATACAAGGAGTAAACTGAACACACACAGTGGTCCTTGAATCATGTGCTGCTACAATACATTCCAAAAGACATCCTGAGATACAGTCATATGCCTTTTCCAACTTCATAAACATACACAGACAGTGCTGTTCAAAACCTATGACCTCCCCAATACATGTGCAAGAGCCAAAAGTTGATCCTCAGTTTCAAAGCCGGGTCAGAATTAATTTTTCTCTCCTAAACCAACGTCTCAACATTTGCCCCAAGTCTCTATTCCAGCATCCTAGTATATATTTTCCCAGGGAGGCTTAAGAGAGTCATATCTCTCTCACTCTGGAAGTGAAACACAACTTCCTGCCCCCCCTTTATTGAGAATGAATGGTCTCCCTTATTCTAAAACCTTAACCAAATCCACACTGCTTAAGACAAGCCTGAGCACAGGAGGAATGGCTATGTAGTAAAGGGATCGGGTAGAGGTGGTTCTGTATGCTAATCCTTATGTTTTAGTCTTATGAATGTTTTTTTTTTTTGCACTTTGTATCATTTGTCTTTAGAAAGACATACTTCTTTCTGGAAATTTTTTTCACCAGTCTTCAGAAACGGAAAAAAAACTTTTGTTCTTTGGGTTTCTTAGTTTATAGCCTTAAGAAAGACTGCATTCTTTTTATCGCTTTTTTCCTTTATGGTTGCTGTGACGTCCCTTCTCTGGGCCAGTGATCAAGAAGTCTCAGTCCTCACCATGGACACTGATGAGATACATTCACTTGGAACAAAAAATAGATACACACAGTATTTCCAGATGCGGCTCTTCATACCAAGCACAATTTCCCTTAAGATTACACAGAGAACACACACTGTCCTGGGGCTTGGTTTCCCTCTCTCTCTCCAGGCCCCCAAATAAGACTCCCCACTGACACATATGTAGAGTTTTGTCCTCAACTCAGTGCTTCAAGCCAAGTCTTTCACCACCCTCTCTGTGAAACCAGTGATCGGTGTCCCTGCAGCAAGTAGCTGACATACACACCCTTTGAGATTTGATTTTCTCACACACACACACACACACACACACACACACACACACACACACACACAGGAAAGGCTGGCCCAGATTTACCAGCTATGCCCAGGCTATAAGGTAGTTTCACTGCCACCAGCCAGCTATGCTAAAGCTCTTACAAGAGTACCCAATTATACTGACTGAAATTAATACTAATATCAATGGTAATGTTGACCAAACAGCAAGACTTTTTGGAGCAGTCACATTGTCACCAAATAAATATAAGTACTCTCAAAAGTTAAAATATTCTCTAAAAGGACCAGCCAAAATGAAAAGTTAAAATATATTTAATAATAAATAATAGAACATAAAAATACTAAATATCTATTTATTTATTTTATTTATTTAACATTTGTTAACCGGGTTGGTCCAACTGAGCCAAAGCCCATTTTCAGTGGACACCCAAGGAGAAAGATCTCCAGTACACAGACATAATTATAATAGCACACAAAAACTCTGAAATAACAATGAATAAAAACAATCACCATAAGAACTGTATAAGACTGACATACTCAATAAATATAAGTAGTTACAGTAAGAAAAAACAAACATGATACATGGAAGCAAATACACTATTAAGATAGGTATCTATACGACAGTGTTTTTTTTTTGTTTGTTTTGTACTTCATAAGGGGAGTAAGAAAGATATGACAGTAGAATAGCTAAAGATGTATGAGAACAAGAAGATGGTAAAGTGAAGTTTAAGTTTAGTAAAGAGAAGACAGTTGGGTGAGGCATAGTATATACATATTTGCATGGGTTACAGTAGCCAGATGAGTGGAGTAAAGAAAAGAGATAGAAGTAAATAAAGTATAGAAGTCAAAAAGTGCTGTTTGGGCATTGCTGGCAAAAAGATGTGGAAGAGATTAGGTAGGGTCATGACAGTGACAGGGCCTAAGTAGAAATTGTTTTAGCTTTTTTTTTTTTTTTTTTTTGAAGTGCAGGGGGTGGGAGGTGGTTCTTATGCATAAGGGGAGTTTATTCCAGGCCTGGACTACAGTGTGTTTATAGAGTATTTTTCCTATATTTTTGTTAGGTTTATGGATATCAAGGAGTTGCTGACTGGATGTACCGAGAATGCTGTGGATGTCCACACAGCCTACCTGGACCTCGCAAAAGCCTTTGATACAATACCCCACTCGGGCATTATAGATAAGCTCACCAGCTTAAATATAAACCCCTATGTCACTAGATGGGTTGCAAACTGGCTCAAGGACAGAACCCACATGGCTAGAATTGCTGGAGCCATGTCAGACTCCAAACCAGTTACAAGTGGCATCCCACAAGGCTCAGTCCTGGGACCTCTCTTGTTCGGTATATATTTCTCGGAGGTACAGGCCAACACAGAAGGACTGTGGCTGACCAAGTTCACAGATGACTGCAAACTGGGCATCATAATCGACTCTCCAGCTGACACAGGCATCATCCAAAAGGGCCTCATAGAAACAGACAACTGGTGCCAGAGCCATGGCTTCAAGCTAAATGACAAAAAGTGTATAGTCATCCCCTTTGGCAAAAACAAAGTGCCCACAAATTACCACATAGGTGGTAATCCATTAAGTACAGAAGAAGTAATTAGGGACCTGGGGACCCAAGTTGATAGCAATCTCTCATTTGACAACCACGTGGCCAAAGTGGTTAGAAAAACATTTTATATAGCCCACCTAATCATGAAGGGATTCACATCTAGATCAGGGAGGTCATCATGCCTCTTTACTCATCCCTCATCAGGCCCATAATTGAGTACAATGCCCCTTTTGGGATGTACCTTACCAGACACCTGGAGCAACTGGAAAGACCCCAAAAGTACCTCACCAAGAGGATCAAAGGGCTCAAACAGATGCCATATGCTGCCCGGTTAATGAAACTCCAGCTCTACTCAGTGGCATACCGCCTGCTCAGAGGCGATCTGTGCCTGACGTATAAAGCCATGTCCAACTCAGAATTAATGGACATGCTGCACCTCAGAAAATCCAAATCCCATCGAGCTACGCGCTTGAGAGTCTTGAATCTCAGCACTGAAATAAATAGGACATGCTGGTGGGACAGATTCATAACCCAGAGGCTCCCTTCACTCTGAAATAAAATCCCAGTACAGGTTAGGCAGAGTCCCTCACTGACTCTCTTCAAGAGGAATCTTAATGAGTGGATGGGAGATCGTAGGTTTACCCCAGGTATCACTTCTGTGTCACTGTTAGACAGAGGCACAGTATACTAACCTCGAAAAATGGCATAGCAAAATTAATTTAAAATGGGTGGCGAAAGCCAAACACACTCTGGCTAGGCTTATAAATGCCCTAGGGCAGATAGCCGAGTATGAACCTATGAACCTATGACTGAGAGTGTAATAAGTGACGAGGGAGAAGAGGGAGGGACAGGATGTGGGTTTATAAAAGATGGAGTGTACGATTCAAAACTGATTCAATTGGAGTTACTTGGGAAATTCTAGCCACTGGAGTGTGTTAAGAGGAAGGCAGTGGTGGTGTGAGTTATGTGGTAAGTTAGTAGCAAACTGAGCTATTCTGTGATATGTTTGTTCTAACTTAGATAAAAGTGTAGAGTTGATATTAATAAAGATAGAAGCTGCATAGACAAGGGAGGGGAGGAGTGCTTCAGCCAAGGAGAGTTTAGTGTCAGAGGTAAGGAATTTCCTGTTTCTATATACTAGTCCTACTTTGTGGTGTTTTTTTACTACTTTGTTGAATGTGCAGGTTAAATTTCAGTTCATCATCAATAGTGGTACCCAAAAGTTTAGTGTGGGGATCCCCTTTAATTGTGGTCATGTCAAGGGATGTGATAAAGTAAGATTTATGGTGAGCTAGAGGTCGAGGCAGAAATAGTAGAAGTTTAGTTTTTTTTTTGGATTTAAGATGAGCTGACAGTCAGAGAGCCATTTTTCAATGGAAAGAAAAGAGTTTTGGGTATGTGTATGGAGGTCAGAGATAGTATTTGAGATGGTAAGGACTGTGGAATCATCTGGGTACTGAATAAGGGAGGATTGTTTGCAGGCAGTATGGAGGTAATTGGTGAAGATATTGAAAAGCAGTGGTCTGAGAATGGAGCCTTGGGGGACACCAGTTTTGATGGGCAGGAAGGAGGAACAGGAGATGAGCCATCTGACTGACTGCTGCCTATTGGAGAGGTAACTTGTGAACCAGTCAAGAGAGGGCTCAGAGAGGTTGAGGTTAAACAGTTTAAAAAGAAGCAAAGGGTGAGAAACAATATCAAATGCCTTGGACATGTCAAGGAAAAAGGAGTATACTAGTTGGCTGCTGTTTCTGGCCTCGGCTACTGTGTAGGTAAATGATAATAGTGCAGTGGTACTGCTATGGTATGGCCTGAAGCCATGCTGTATGGGACTTAGCCGGTTTTCCTGGAGAAGAAAATTCATGACCCGAGTGTGGATGCATTTTTCAAGTATTTTTGATAAAGGGAAAATTATAGCTATGGGCATATAATTAGATGGATCGGTAGAATTTCCACCTTTGTGCAAAGGGACAGTGTAAAAGGATTTCCAAATGTCTAAGACTATGGCCTCTTGAATGGATCTGTTGATTAGTAAACTGATAGGACAGGCTATGAATTTGGCGGAAAGTGGGGGGGTTGCAGAGCGGGAGCAAGGTTTACATTTGAGAAGCAGTGATTTGATATAGGCAGTGGAGACTGGTTTGAATGAGAAAAGGTTAGTGCTGTGTGGTTTAGAAGAGGTGGGATAGGGGTCAGGGTTGCAATTGGTACCTGTTAATTTTTGAATAATATCTATGAAGTAGATGTTAAAAAGGGTGGCAGTTTCTTGTGGGGTGTTATTTGGGAAAGGGGAGGGTGTGAAAGGGTTTCCAACATGTAGAATATTGTTTACAGTAGACTAAAAGTTTTGTGGATTAGATTTTCTGTTGAACAGGGGGAAGTATAGAAAGTTTTCTTATCTGTGTTGATTAGTTTTTTGGAGAAATTCCTGAGTTGTCTATAAGTTTGGAGCAGAGATGGTGTTTTGGTTTTAACCCAAGCTTTCCAGGTACTATGGCTTTTATGCATTAGGGATCGAGTTTCTTTAGATAACCAGGGGGCATAGTTAGCTATAATTCTGATTCTCCTAGGAGGTAGCAGGAGCAATTATTTCACCCATAAGGACAATATAGTAGGATTCCTAGTCCTGGATTTGTGTCTATATCAGCAGATTGAACACTTAAAATAGCAAATGCTCTTTTATCGAACATAAAAATGTGAAACCTTAAAATTTTGAAGGAACAGATCAGCAAATTTTTTTCACAGGGAAAAAAATTGCTGATCCACAAAAACCAAAAAAAAAAACCCCACTGTACAGGCAAAATAAAGTTGGGGTCTTTTCCCAACACACCCTGCAATGTGGGGGGCTGTGCCCTCCCACACCCACCAACTTAAATAGACCAACTCCGAGATCGCACCACAGTGGAAAAAACAGCAAAGTCCGGAGAACAGCTGATCAATTTTTTTCCATGGGAAAAAAATCTATGTTCTTTGCCTTCGACATTTTCAGGTTTCGCATTTTAAAGTTCGATATAAGAGCATTCAATAATTTAAGCATTCATTTTTCTGATAGGATTCCCCTAGTTTTCATAGATATTTTGTCTCTGGCTGCAATCAGAACTGTAAGATACAATCTTTAAGGCCTAAACCTGGTAATTCAATTTCAGACTATTTTTTCAAAGTTAGCTGGACTGAGATTAACCTCTTCTCTTCCATATCCTCTGTTACAATATACTCATTTCAACAGTTATAATACAGTCTGATATACAGGTGTATTTCTTTTCTGTCCAGCAGGAGCCAATGTTGGTAAATTTTTAGCACAAGCAGCTTTACAAATACATTTTCAACACAAGCACCTGTACAAATCAGTTTGATATAAAAATAAATTAAATTCTTTACAAACCTTCAGCTAGCTATACTGACATATGTTACACATCTACTATTTTCAGCCACCTGCTGAAAATAGCACCAGGGCCTCCCTATTATGGTAAGGCTTCATCATGTTAACATGGTGTAGTGTGCCCCTGCCTCCTGCTTAACAGATTTACCATGTAGTTAATATCACTGACCTTCCTTACCACTTCAAAGGGTCCCTCCCGAGCTGCCTGCAGCTTATTGTGTCTAACAGAAATGAGCACCATAACGTGCTGTCCAACAGCATACTCTTGGACTTGAGCATTCTTGTCATACCAGACTTTTTCTGCCTTTGGGTCCCTACCAGGTTTTCCTAGGCCAAGCCCATGAGCTTCTTGAGCCTTCTCCTGAGGTTTAGGACATATGCCAGAACAGACTCCTTGTGGGATTCACACTCTCCCTCCCACTCATCACAAATCAAGTCTAAAGGCCTATGCCCATACAGCAACTCAAAGGGGAAAAACTTGTGGATTCCTGGGGTACCTCTCTGTATGCAAACAGTAGATAGGGCAAATATTTGTCCCACTCTCTCTTAAACTGGTCTGCAAACGCCCATAGCATGGTCTTTAGTGTAGAGTTTAAGCTCTCTACAAGACAATTAGTCTGGGTGTGGTGGGCTGGTCATTAGGTGCTTCACCCCACAGTGCTCCCACAGACAAGCCAGCAGTTCTGACATGAAATTGGCACCTCTGTCAGTCAGTATTTCTCTCAGGAAACCTACCCTGATGAAAATCTCTAACAAAGCATTTGCCACCTTCTCTACCTCAATGGAGGATACAGCCACCGCCTCAAGGTATCTTGTAGCATAATATACTACCACCAGGATATACCTCTTCCCTGTAGAACTTGGGGTACTCCAAGACCCTACAATAGCCATAGCTACTCTCTGAAATGTCTCTCCAATCACAGGCAAAGACATCAAAGGAGCTTTGACCTTGTCTCCTGCCTTGCCTACTTTTTGCCACTGCTCACAGGTCCTGCAGTACTTTGTTACAGCCCTTGCAATCCCAGGCCAATAAAAGTTCTGCATAATACTTCTCTTGGTACGCTTTATGCCCATATGACCTGCAAAAGGAATATCATGGGTATGGCTAGGAGTGCCAGACTGTAGGCTCTGAGCACTACCAACTGCTGTATTACCTCACCCTCTATATCTCCCTCAGGTGTCCACTCTCTATATAGTAACCCTTTGTTCCCCTTTTCCTTGAGAATTAGGTGTCTCCCTAGCTACCTCCCTCAAGCCTCTTCGTGTAAGGTCCAAGAGCTGATCTTGTCTTAGCTCTACCTTTGTGACCCTTCCCAGCAAGTCTGGCATCCTCTGACAGCAGTGCCTCACTGTCAGTCTGGGCATAACCACTTACCTCTGTCCTTGCAGTCACTCTGTCCAAGGAAACATCAGTACCTGCCAGCAGCTATGGCTCATCTTCACACTTACTGCTACAGGGTAGCTCCCTCCATGAAACAGCCACATCACCAACCCCAGCTTCAAGTGTGGGGTCTGTCTGGGTTTCCCCCAAGCTACCAGATACACATGCCTGTCTCTAAGTCTGACTGCATGTAACTGAATGCACACAAGGTACTGCATTATCAAAATTATTCCCTATTAGGACATCTGCAGGGATATCCTCAAACGTACCTACTTGCTTACTTCTTCTTCCACCTTCCCAGTCAAGGTGAATCCTGACCAAAGGTATTTGGAATGGGGTCCCTCCTAAAGCTCTGACTGGAGTGAACTGCCCAAGCAAGTACTGCTCCTCTTTAACCACTGCAGGCTTCACAATGGTTATGTCAGAGACTGCCTCTCTCCTAGCAGTGGCCTGTTTTCCATCTACTAAGATAGGAAATAAACTCCAGTGATAGTCAGGTACCCCTGTTGTCTCCACACAACTTACCACTGGCATACTGTTATTCCCAATCGCTGACTCCCCCACCTTTTGTTGCTCATCTTGCTTCCATGGACATCTGTATGCTACATGGCCCCACTGGTTACATTTAAAACATCTCACCCTTGATCCTGACCTTGTATCTGAACTAGTGGCTTCGCCCTGTTACTGGTGGACACAGTTGGGGTGGTTTAGGCTGTTCACCATGGGTTCCTTTGTATCCATGCACAGCACTGGGTATCCCTTGTGCAGTGACACCCTACTTGCTAAGTAGAGATCTTCTTTTTCACAGCTCATCTGCAGAGCTGCACTCCTGGTCTGCCAAACAGATTCTTATGTCCTCAGGCACAGTCCTAAGGGCTTGCTCCCTCACCAAAATGTCTGCAAGCCTTTCAAAAATGGTGACCTGACACCCACTCAACCCAGCTATGAAAATAGTGCTTAACACATCAATATAATCACATACACTTTCATCTGCCTTGCATCTATGCTCACAAAACCTTTTTTCTGTAAGCTTCCAGTGTTAACTTAAAATATTCCAATAAACATTGTTTTACTTTATCATAGTTGAAACAGTCAGTAGCAGACAATTTAGAAACAGCAGTTACAGCTTTACCACAGAGTAAGGAGGGTCAGGAAATGTACCCAGAAACATTGGTCAACATTATATTGTTTACATACTCTTTCAAATACATGAATACAACTATCAAAATTATCACCCTCAGTAAACTGTTGAAGAAATTTACTGACCTTTATTGCTTCTGGGGTTTGGCTATTCCCTTCCCTATTACCTCTATGTTCCTGATGATGACTCAGCATCTCCCACTCATACTGGCACTGATTCTCACATTTTCTTAAGCTTCTGAACACTGCAGTCTCTGCTGATTCTAGTTCCAAACGTTTGGCCTCCAGTTCAGGTCTCTAACTCCAGATGGATTTTTAAATCCTTTGAGGAAAAGGTGAACTGTCCTGTTTCTGAGGGCTGCAAATCCCCATCACCAGACTGATTATCTTCCTGGTTGCTTGTCTGGGCTACAGCTGAAACTAAGGCAGAAGACATTTCCTTTTTAGTGAGGTTGGTATGCACCAGTCCTTTGGATTTGCACACCTTAGCCAACTGTTTCACTGTCTGCTTGTTATAATCCTCTGCTGACATTTTTGCCTGCTTTCCCTGACTAAACTAAATGAACAGAAAATAAATAAAACTTGCGAAAATGAAATGTTCACGTTGTGGCTGCTAAGTACATACGCTTTCAGTGACAACAGCTTATAGGCTATAGACGTTCAATTAATATCCAGTCCAATGCTCACCAGTATGTGACATCCCTCCTCTGGGCCAGTGATCAAGCATTCTCAGTCTTTACCACGGACACTGGTGAGACATGTTCACTTGGATCAAAATTAGATATACACAGTATTTCCAGATGCAACTCTATGTACCAAGCATAATTTTCCTTAAGAGCACACAGGGGGCACACTCAGTCCTGGGGCTGGGTTTCCCTCTCTATCTCCAGATCCCCAAATAAGACTCTTCACTGACACAGATGTAGAGCTGAATCCTCAGCCGAGTGTTCCAAGCCAGGTCCTCCACCACCCTCACTGTGAAACCACAGCTCTGTGTCCCTGCTTCAAGTAGCTGACACACACACTCTGAGATTTGATTTTCACACACACACACACCTGGGAAAGGCTGGCACAGATTTACCAGCTATGCTCAGACTATAAGGTAGTTTCACTGCCACTAGCCAGCTACTCTAAGGCTCTTACAAGGGTACCCAATTATACTGAGTGAAAATTAATGCTAATATCAATGGTAATGTTGACCAAATGGCAAGACTTTCCGGAGCAGCCACTGTGTCACTAAATAAATATAAGTACTCTCAAAGGTTAAAATATTCTCTAAAAGGACCAGTCAAAATAAAACTTGAAATATATTTAATAATAAATAATAAAAGAAAATGAAAATACTAAATATCTATTTAAAATAATTTATTTTATTTTATTTATTTTACATTTGTTGACCGGGATAGTCCGACTGGATGCATGTCCATTTTCAGCGGAGGCCCGGGGAGAAAAGCTCCAATAAATACCAGCATTTCAATCACAGGAAATATTAAAAACAACACAGATAGATAGATGGATTCACATAGATACAGAAAAACAGTATGCAACTAATATCACTATATTTTCCTGACTGATCTAAAGAATTACTATTCCCTGGTTATTTACTAAAGCAAGGGAAGACAGAGTGGGTGAGTGAGTGATCCTTTTTTGTCAGGTTTCAAAAGCAGACTGCCCTGAGACTTCTATCTCATCTAGTATTAAAGCATCACTTCAGTGTTGGATTACAGAATGACATCACATGCATCTAGTCATCTAACTCTTGTTCCCACACTGCCCCCTTAACTAGAAATGGAACCGGAATCTAGCACATGTGTTACCATACACACAGACAGAGCTTTGTTGAGATGTGTTATAGCATCTAGAAGCTATAAAACCATTTCAGAACTTCCACCCTTCCAAGGTAGCAATTAGTTAACCCCTAGGGACAATACAGTAGGATTCCTAGTCCTGGTTTTTGCAGATATTTTGTCTCTGGCTACAATTAGAACTGTAAGATACAATCTTTATGGCCTAAACCAGGTAATTTAACTACAGACTTTTTTTAAAGTTAGCTGGAATGAGATTAATCTCTTCTCTTCCAGTATCCTCTGTTACAATATATCCATTTCAACAGTTACAATACAGTCTGACATACAGGTTTATTTCTTTTCTGTCCAGAAGGACCCACTGTTGGTATATTTTAACACAAGCAGCTTTACAAATATGTTTGATATACAAATGACATATAATTCTTTACAAAACTCCAGCTTGCTATGGTGACATATGTTACACATCCACTGCTCAACTTCTCCTTGCAAAGCTGGCAATACCTCACATCGTCAAAGTCTCTAGAGACCTTTTTGCCCAATGGCTTCTACTATATGTCTTTTGCAAGACTTTTTTGATGCCTTTGTATACAGCCTTCAGAAGACTTGTATTTCTGATTGAGCTTTTGAATTTGGACTTTAAAAAGACTTTTGTGCCCATTTGGTTGGCTTCGATTTAGGTGGACGCTTTGGGTTTGAGTCTTAAAAAGAAAAACTTCAGTGTATTAACCTGTTACAAAATTTATGGGTGGTTGCTGTACGTTTTCTTATTGTGCTCCAATTTTTTTCATGTTTCTACTTATTTATGGTATTAACTCTGCTGCTTTATAAAGGTATACACTAAACAGTACATCCTACTCCTCATGGAAACTGTTTCCCCTTTACCAGTAAACTTCACTAAGGCATTACAAAAAATGTAGCATTCTTGATGACCAGTATCTTGACAGATTCTAACTGTACAGTGGCTGAAGCTTTGTTGCTTTACAGTTTGTTTTACCCTGAAAATACTGCTTTGCTGTTTCAGGTTACTTTTACATATCATATGATCAGACATGACTTGTACATAGGACTATGATATAATTATTATTTATCAGTAGACTGCTCTTGGATGGAAGTGTTATTTTATGTGAAACAGTAAAAAAAAATCCTACAACATGTGACATCATGTAAAAACATAAAAAATCATGTTGATTTTTGTTATTATTGATGCAGTCTACTTAACCTTCCCATAAATGCAGGTAATTTAGTTCATGTCAAACAATTATTATTTAGGAAAACAATGCTGTTTTTTATTTATATGGAGCAGTGACCAGTTGTAAATATTTACCAGCATTCTCTGTATTTTCATGATAAAATGGGGTATGACTCGCACAACAAATAACATGTCTCTTAGGGCAGGAAATTCAAAACTGTGACAGGAGTGAAGACTATATACATGTAATTAAAACAGAAGTATAGTAAACATCAAAAGGTGTACAAGCATATCTCTCAACTGTCCCCAGTTTTCTTACATTTCCCAGATTTGGACTCAAATTTTAGCTCTGTCCCTCTTAATCCCTCCCACAATTGGTGACCTTTGAAAAAAAGGTGATGAATTATACTTAATAGGTAATGATAATAATTAGAGTCATAGACTTATTTTACTACAAAAATATATATTAATTCACATTCTCTTGTTCTGTCAGTGTCTCAAGTTAATAGTAATAATATTTTAAAACTGTCTGTGATTATTTCTGGATTTGTCCCTGATTCTGTTGAGATTTGTCCAGGACTGGTTT
Organism: Protopterus annectens; assembly: GCF_019279795.1. Classification (NCBI taxonomy): domain Eukaryota; kingdom Metazoa; phylum Chordata; order Ceratodontiformes; family Protopteridae; genus Protopterus; species Protopterus annectens. The sequence continues at coordinate 1,759,615,400 of NC_056725.1, forward strand.
ATATGTGTGCAAGCCAGGTCAGTATAACAAAGAATCTATGCCTGCTCTATTTAAAGAATTCACAAATCTCCAAGAATCCATCTTTGCTGACATTCTGCCAGCAGTTATAGCAAGGGATATCAGTGCTAAATTAATTTCAGCCATAGCTATAATGCAGTAAGGAAAAGACTAAACAGATTTATAGGAAGTTACTAGGTTACTGGCCCTGAGTTTCTCATAAGCCTAGCCAAGAGTTTTGCTCATGTTTGGACAAGTCAGCACCCAATGCCCCTGTCCAGCAAGGACATGGGTGGAATTCCAGGGATGGATTTTCTGTTTCCCATCCAGTTATCCAGGTTGCACTTAAAAAGGGGTAAATAGGTACTCTGCTTGACCATGGAGAGGGAGTCTATTCCACAAATCAGGGAGTCTCTGAGACACAAATCTGTCCAGCCAACAAGTCTTATTGATGTCACAGACCAGGCTGAGGCCGCGTGTGTGGGTTACTCAAGTGGAGCTTGACTTGTGGATATGCAGCAGTCACATCAAGGTGGGGTCCGAGATTGCCTTGCATGTCAGACAGAGTTCACCTCTGAGGAGTCTGTATGAAACTGAGTACACTGGTAGGGCTTTTAACCTATCTGTGTATGGTAGATTTTTGAGGCCCTAGATTCGCCTGGTAAGGAACTTCTGTGGTCTCTCCAGCTGCTGCATGTGCTTTGCAAGTACATGCCGAACTGGGCGTTGTACTCAATAATGGGCATTATAAGGAAAGAATACAGGGATGGTATGACCTCCTTCTCCCTGGATGAGATATCCTCACTTATGAGGTGGAGAATGTAGAAAAACTTTCCATACAACGGAAGCAACATGGTGGTCAAAAGTCATGTTGCTATCAACCTGGGTGCCCAAATCTCTCACGACTGATTGCAAACTTAGGACGTTATTAATGTGACAATTTGTGGGGATGTCACTCTCCCCAAAGGGGATGATGATGCAGTTTCTGGTATTTAGCTTGAGGCCATGTTTCTGGCACCAGTCATTTGTTTGGTTGAGACCATCTTGGAGGAAGTCCACATCACTAGGGGAACTGATGACAGCACCCAGCTTGCAGTCATCTGCAAACTTGGTCAGCCATAGCCGAATGGTTTTGGCCTTCACCTCAGAAAAGTATATCTCAAATAACAGAGGCCTCAAGACCAAACCCTGGGGTATGCCGCTTGTTATGGGTCTACTGCTTGAGGTGGCTTCTATTTTGACTAGATCGGTTCTATCAGTGAGCCAGTTAACTGCCCATCTGGTAACATATGGATTGATGCCTAGTTGAGAGAGTTTATCTATTATGCCATAGTGGGGAATAGTGTTGAAGGCTTTGGCCAGGTCAAAGTAGGCAGTTGTGCACCATCTTCCCCTTCTCCATGGCTTTGGTGACTGTCTCAAAGAAGTCAACCAAATTTAACTGACATGACCTCCCCCTTGACAAAGTCAGACTGTGTGGGATCGAGTGTTTGGAGGTTGCCACTGCCTTTGTTAATGAGGTCCATGACAATCCGTTCCATGGCCTTGCAGATCAGTTTCCTTTGTTGACCCTAATAATTCTGCTGCTGCTCTGGGAACTAAAAACAGTGCAACACTTCTCTCAGTACAAGTCTGATAGGTATCTCCAGCCACACCATTGTACTGATCATTCTGAAACACAACCTTTGCTAGACTTAAAGCACTAACACGCTTAATACCACAACTTTTTTAATGCATCACAGAATATGGATAGTCTTTAATGCTTGCTGACTCCATAGGATGTTTGTCTGCCAAATCTAGCAAAAGACATGACTGAAAGAAAATCACAACATTTTCACTTGTTCATTGCAGTGTGCTAAATCATTCCTGAATAGTTTAAATGAAGGTAAATAGAAGTTATGTCCTTACCATAACGTTCCATGTGGAGTGTTCATCTCGCCTTTGTTCTTACACATGGGTTCGGAGCCGATCCTCGGCTCCGTGCTGGCCGCTTGCAAGCTCTGCATCGAGAAGAAGCTCGAGACAATCTAATACCCACAATCCCCCTCTGCCTTTACCTCAGATCTAGTTTGCAAGCAAACCAGTCTCTAGAGAGAGCACATTCATGCTTACATCACATATGCACAGAACTAAGAGTCTATATATAACTATATATAAAAAGACACATAGACATATATATATATATATATATGCCAACTATGTACACAACATCTGCAAAGCAGAAGCAGAATGCTCCCGGCCAGGCATCAAAAAGAACGTTCTTCTTAAGGGCGGGAGGGTGGGAATGTAAGAACAAAGGCGAGATGAACACTCCACATGGAACGTTATGGTAAGGACATAACTTCTATATGTGATAGTGTTCAATCTGCTTGTTCTTACACATGGGTAGCGTCCCTAGCTCCTTGTTCCTGAGGAACTCACGGAAGGTCGTTCTTGAGCACAGTGGAACCAAAGGTTGCCCTGTCCCTAGAAGCCTTGTCTACCTTATAATGAGAAATGAATGTATGTGGCTTAGACCAAGTAGCAGCCGCACAAATAGCGTCTAGTGGTAGGTGGGCTGCATGAGCCAGAGATGTAGACACTGACCTTGTGGAATGTCCTTTGGGTTTATGTAAGAGAGTTAGATTTGAGGAATCATAGACATAGATTATACAATCCGCTAGCCACTTAGAAAGAGTTCTTTGGTAACCGCTAGTCCTTTCCTGCTATCAGCAAAGGCCACAAAAGTTGATCAGTTTTTCTGTGATCTTTTGTTCTATCCAAGTAAAATCTTAGTTGTCTGTGAACATCTAATTTATGCAACATATACTCCATTTTGTTGGAGTGATTTTTGAAGAAGGTGGGTAATTCAATGGACTGATTAATATTGTTAATAGAACACACTTTAGGGAGGAAGGATGAATTAGTTCAAGAGAAACTCTGTCAGAGTGAAAGATCAAATAAGGGTGCTTGATTGAGAGAGCCTGAAGTTCAGATACTCGCCTAGCAGTAATGGCTACCAAAAAGAGAGTCTTCCAGGACAAAAATTTTAATGGGCAAGAGGAGGCTGGTTCAAAGGGGGGCAACATTAATTTAGATAACAACAAGTTTAGACTCCAAGGTGACGAGGAGATCTTACTGGTAGTCTAATATGAAAAACCCCTTTTAAAAAGGCTTTACAAAGTCTGTGGGCCATAACAGGAGCCCCACATTCTTCCACATGGAAATTTGAAATGGCAGCCAATTGAACTCTTAGTGTAGCAGGAGAAGCACCCTGATGGAATAAGTCTGTTAAAAACTCTAATATTTTATTCAAAGGAGCTATAAAGGATCCACTTGCTGTGTATTAGCCCAGCATACAAATCGCTTCCATTTACTAGAATATGTTTTAGTAGTGGAAGCTTTATGAGAAGCCACCAATATATTCCAAACTGCTGGCGAAAGAAGATCAGACCTGGCTAAGTTGGGAATTGGAGCAACCAAGCTGCTAGATGGAGGGACAGGAGCGGGATGGGGAGCCCCTGACGAGTGAGTCAATAGATCTGGCTCTGGGTCCAGAATCCAGGGTCCCCGAATGCAGTGTGTCTTCAGGAAGGGAAACCAAATTTGACGAGGCCAGAATGGGGCAATGAGGATTATTGTCCTGTGTAGGTTTCTGGCTTTCTGGAGAAACTTTGATATCAGGGGAAATGGAGGAAATGCGTACAGGAGTCCCGGGGGCCAATCGTGAATCAGTGCGTCCCTGGGGACTGGGGGTAATAGGGCAAAGTAGCTCCTGCATTTGGCGTTCATTGGAGATGCAAACAGATCGCAGGAAGGCTGGCCCCACGTGCGAAAAATCCTTTTCGCCACTGACTGTTTTAGGGACCACTCGTGCGGTAACAGAATTGCTCTGCTCAGCCTGTCGGCTATGACGTTGGATGACCCCGGGATGTGCATTGCTATTAGAAAGCGACCCGTGGACTCCGCCCACTGCCAGATTCTCATGGCCTCTCTGCATAGCTGATAGGACTTGGTTCCCCCTTGCTTGTTTATGTACCAGACTACTGACATGTTGTCCGTCTGAACTGCAATAGTTCCCAGAGGAAGAAGGGGAGCAAAGTGTTGCAACGCTAGAAACACTGCCCTCAACTCTAGAACATTGATGTGCAGATTGTACTCCAAATTGGTCCATTCGCCTTGGACTGTCTGTCCCTGAAAGATGCCCCCCCACCCTATCAGGGAAGCGTCCGTGGTCACCGTAACTGTAGGTGGGTAGCACAAATGGTCTCCCTTGGAAAGGTTGCGTTTGAAGCCACCAGTTTAGATGTGTTTTGCATGTTTTGTTATAAGAATCTCGTGTGTTAGAGGTAGTTGTTGAACGACCATTGTGCAAACAGTAGCCATTGTAGGACTCTCATGTGCAGCCTTCCCAAGGGTATTGCAATAAGAGAGGCTGACATGAGTCCCAAAACCTTCAGTACCAGTTTTGCTGGAGATTTCCTTGACAAAAGTAGAAGACGTATGTGAGTCTGAAGTGATAGTATCCTTTCTGGGGGAAGTCTTAGAATTAACTGACGTGTGTTTAATTCTGCTCCTATGAACAAGATACTTTGTGATGGCTGAAGCAAGGATTTTCGAAGTTCACGGAAATTCCTAGGTGAACACACAGTTGAAGAGTAAAGTCTCTGGCCTGTAATAGTTGACGCTGGGTGGTGGCAGAAAGGAGCCAGTCGTCCAGATACGGAAACACCTGGAATCCTTGGCGTCTCAAGTGAGACGCTACCACTGCCATGCATTTGGTGAAGACCCTGGGGCTGAGGTCAGACCAAAGGGCAGGGCTCGAAATTGAAAGTGACTGGCCCCAGCCGGAAGCAAATGATCTCTGGATTCCTGGCCATTTTGATGTGGTAGTATGCATCTTCTAGATCTATTGAGCACATCCAGTCGTCCTTCTGTAAGAATGGAAGGATCGATTGAAGCGTGACCATTCGAACTTTTCTTTCCTGACGAAGGTATTGAGGTAGCTTAGGTCCAGGATGGGCCTCCAGTCTCCTGTTTTCTTTGGAACTAAAAGAACCTTGAGTAAGTCCCGAATCCTTGCTGGTCCGCTGGGACTGGTTGGATGACTCTTTTTCTAGCAGCTTTGAAATTTCTATAGCTGCTGGCTCTCAGATGGGGCGGTACATCTGGGAGTCTTTTCTTTGGGATGGGATGGGATAGAAAGGGTATGTTGTAACCTCTGGTAACCACGCTTTTACCCACTTGTCTGTAGTTATATTTTGCCAGGCCTGAGGGTATAAAGCTAAGCGACCCCGACTGCCTCCAGAGCAGGACAGTCGGGCCTCCTCTCAGGAGTGCTGGAAAGGTTTACCAGGGAGTGTATCCCTGTCACCTTGATGTTGCGGACCCCTCTGCCGCCAGGGCGCCTTCCACCTCTGCCCCTCCTCTGCCTCTAGAAGGGCATCTCCCTGTGTGCCTGGGAAAGATCCTTGGGGTTTTGAAACCACATTTTCCACCACGTTGCCCTTTGGGGTACGGTCTGGTTGGGGTGGAAAACGGACTCCGACAGCAGACAGAGTCTTTCCCTCCTGTTCACACCGGGTAAGGGTCTCCTTTACTTTGGGGCCAAAGAGAGTGGCACCGTCAAATGGGGCGTTAGTAAAGGAAGACTTGAAGGCTTCCGCAAATGAACATAAGCGCATCCAGGATTGTCTGCGAAGAGCAATCGCTGAAGCTGCTGCCCTACTCGAACCTTCGGCTGCGTAGGAAATCAGCCTCATGGACGAGTTCACAATGAATGTAAGGGTATTAAGTTGCGCTGTCACTTTCTCTGAGACAGCCGCATCTGTAGTACCCTGGAGGGTATCTCCCAACTCTTTGACTAGATCCCTCTGTAGACGTGTAAAATGGGTCAAATAGTTCAGGGATCGCATGGAAAAAGCCGCTGAACTAAAAATGCGCTTCCCGTACCTATCCATCGTCCTAGAATCTTTATTAGGGGGATGGACAGATGAGGAAGATTCCGACATCTCCTTTTCGTGGCCTGCCACCACCATAGCGTCCACTGGAACTCCTTTTGTTAAGTAGGACTTGTCCTGAGGTGCCGTGATGTATTTATTGGGTTTCCTTGGGACTGGTTCCACTGTGTCAGGAGCCTCCCATGCCCTTGAGCAATTAGTTCCATTAATTCGAAGGCGGAGTGACCCAGGAGGAAGAAGGGCGAGCACCAAATGCCTTCAGCAAAACTGACTCATCCTCAGAAGGGGAAGGGACTGCCAGTCACCTCTCTGTTTCAGGATCTCCAATATGTCGAAAAGAGACATCTTCTGAAGGTGACTTGGGACCCTTCTGACTCATCTAAGTCAGTATCAGATGTCAAGGATTCTTGTGGAGAATCCAAGTGTCTCCTCTTACACAATCTTTTCCTAGGGGCTTCCGTGGGAGCATCCGAAGAAGCCTCCGAGGAAGAGGGGCACCCTCAAGGGGTGGCTGAGACACTGGTGCCCGACGCTTGGATGTGGCCGTGGGTGCAGAGGAGGATAACGGCCCTTTATGGGGAGGAGAGGTTGCTTCCACTGATGTGGTTGTCTGGGTAGACAACACCTTCCTCATTAGGTCGAACGCCCGGGTCCCGATCGAAGAATCTCCGGTTCGAAGAAATGGGAAGAATCCCGAAACAGGCACGAAGGCATCGACCCCGAGGACGGAGCCGAATCGATCCGCCCCGAGGGGAAGAGTCGGAACCGAAACGTCGGTTCGACTCTCGGCCCCGGAACCAAGGACAGATCGTCGGCTCCGAGACTCGTATCGGGTCCGACGGAGTCGAGGTGAGAGGAACAGACAGAGAAAAAGACGGTTCTGGACCCGAGGGCTCCACAATCAGAAGATCAACCTCTTCCGGCTCCAAAGACTGAACAGGTCTCGGAGGAGGAATGGATGGAGACACTGGGAGGCCTTCAAGTTTCGACACCAACTGGGTGGAAACTGAAATAAGCTTGGACAGGGCCGAATGCTCCAATAACTTCTGCACCACACGATCCACATCGACATCGGAGAGTTTGGAAGAAGAACGGGTCGAAGGAACCGAAGACGGCGCCGACCTCAATAAGGTCGAAGGAGGGAGCTCCATCACCGGTTCCAAGACTCGAGGCTCAGGAACCGACATCAGTTGAACACTCGGCCCCGAAGTCTGTGGAACCGGTGATCTAACTTTTGCTGAAGAGCTCGGAGCCGATGACTTGGGCTCCGACGTCTTCGATTCCTTAGAGGATTTCGATGCCTGGTCAGAAGCATCCAGAGCCTCCTGAAAAGGTTTTAATAAACCTCTGTCCATGAGTTTCCTGCGCCTATCTGTCATGACCCTCCCACTAAAAGAGTGACAGATAGAACAGTCCTCTTGTAAGTGGAGAGGGCCAAGACAGTAGACGCAGGAACTATGGTTGTCAGTCACTGACATTTTCTGGCCACACTGACAACGCTTAAATCCTGATTTTACCTTATCAGACATTTTACAAGAAAAAGACAAGTCCAGTATAATAGTCAAATCCGATAAATTAGTGTCAAATCCGATTTAAATGTCGAGTCCGGTTCAAATTTAAGAAGGGTTGGTAGGCCCCGAAAAACTCTAACCGATTAATAAAATTAACGGTACCGAGAATTTAACCTACTCAAACACACAAACACTCAGTATATCAAGTAATCCTTTCTAGTATCAAAGAGAACAAAATTATTCAATAAAATATAACAAAATAAGTTATATCTTAACTTCAGACGCTCGAGCTAGCTCCCAGCGATGCGAACGCAGCAGCGGCAAACTAGATCTGAGGTAAAGGCAGAGGGGGATTGCGGGTATTAGATTGTCTCGAGCTTCTTCTCGATGCAGAGCTTGCAAGCGGCTGGCACGGAGCCGAGGATCGGCTCCAAACCCATGTGTAAGAACAAACGGCGAGATTGAACACTATCACATTGTGTTATTTGCTTGTAAAGCAGTTGGATATCAGTAAAAATACTCCAGAAAATAAGTATCTTGCTAAGCTTTAACTCTCCATTAATTTGTAAAATGGTTTTCATCTAAATCTTAATTCAGATTTTGATGGTGTTGCTACTCTAAACCACAAAAGTGTATGTGCTTATTTTACTGTACTGACTTCTGAAATGTATTGCTATAGCCAGTATACTCATGCTTGAATCTCTATAAATTTTCTTTTTGAGACCTCAGAACAAAAAGAAGTAGAATATCAGATTTCACTAAACTGGGGCCTGCTTAGATGAAGATGCAATATCAAAACGAGGAAAAAGCCATTAATTTCAACCGTCGCTGCATACTTCTTTCTGCTACAAAATTATCTGGGGAAAGTTGCCCTGTACTGAGAATTGAAAACATTATGTTCATCTATAAAAATAGCATGACTGTAATTTACGGACAAGACAAGAAGTGTCATACTGATCAGCTTGACATGTTTAATGTTATCCTCTGTTTAATGGAAAGCAGTAAACCAGCTATATTGATTAATGGAGCCCGGCTTCAGCCATCTACCTCAAAGTGTTTGCTGCCATTCTTATCTAAGTGGCACATCAGTTAGACCTTTTGGTGACTTCCTCCTGCTGCTGAATCAGTGTGTTACTCTTATACCTGTATGCATGCAAACCAGCACAAAAATACATGCCATCATTTAATATGAGGCTTTACTTCAAAACGGTATTAATGTGGTGCACACTGAGTTAAAAAAAACTGTAGTAGCGTCAGCAGAGTTTATTTTGTACTAATTATTTTTATAGTAAGCTAACTTGGAGAAGTTTTGAAGTGAATGTTTTAGTAATAAGTGCACATACGTGTAGACTCATTCTGAGAATCAGTCTGTAAAGTTGCAGCTATTTCTGTAAGCAAATACTGTGCAATAATGATAATGCAGATTAGTCATTAGTGGACAAACTCTACAAGCATTAATGAATTTTCTTGCACCAGCATTATTCTGTTCAGACCTACAAGGGGAGATAGAACCAACCTTGAGAAGCAATGTGCTTAAGGAAGGGAAACAGTCTGTCACAGTATGCAAATACACAAATATACAATGAAAGACTTAAACTTATATGTATAATATAATTATCAATCACTACCGGTATCAAAATAATTTGTTTTTAAAAGTACTCTATTTTTAATAATCACCGTCAGAAAAATTAATTGTATAAAGAGGAGTGATGCTCTTATCACTTTCTACTAATGAGTTAATGGAAATTTTTTTTATCATTTTACTGCTAAGTTAAATTGGCACACCTATAAACTTTAGAATGACTGAAATATATTTTACTATGTAATTTTACCGTCGAGATTTGTCATAATCATGCACTGCAGGAGTATTCCTTAGAATTTAGGGGGAAAGGGGTATGGATGACACAGGTTCAGAAATAAAAAAGCTGAGTTAGGTCCACCAGGCAGGTATATGATCCCAACTGACAGTGAAGCAATCATCATGTGGAAGTGCAGTCCTACAAAGTGATGTTCCCACCTTATAGTGGATGGCACTTCTGGAGAACTCAGCCAGCACTATCGTGGGCAATAAAGGCTATACTAATTATCACAAAGTGTACAGCATGACTGTGGCACGACAATGGTAAACAGATATCCAAAAATATTATGTATATGCACATCAAACAAAGAATAGCAGCAAAGCTGGGTAATGGAAAAATCTTCAAATATGCAAAGAAATTTAAAGAAAAAAATGAAGAACAAAGCTTTGTAAACGCTGAATGCAAAATATTATTTTTGATGCTGAGAACCTAAAATTCAAAAATTAAATGTAGGCGAAACTAACAAAGACATACTAAATAAGCACAAACTGTAAGGAAAAAAAATTAGTATGATCCCCTGGGACCCACGCTCTTGTAACAGTAATGTTACCTTAGTGCCCAGCATACTGAGTTGTGGGTCCATGTTGAAGGACAGTCTTTCTGGACATTATATATCCTTCCAGAACCATTTAACAATATATCACAGTGCATGTGCTAGTTTCTTTAGAATACTTTACAATAATATTACACAAACTGTTCCTTTATCTACACTGTTGACTAGGTCATCCAAAAATTCACATAACAGTTTAACTGCAGGTGAAATTACCAGCAAAACATTCCTATGGCTAATCTAATCCAGAAGGCATGCATTAACTTAAAGAACTGCTGCACAACCTGAACATGTGTAGTAATAACCAATATTACTTACTACATAAAAAAATAAGAACTTAAAAGATCATTGTTTTTGGTAACTGTACAATAAGCTACAACTAGAAATACACACAAAAAAGAACAAACTTGCTGTAATAGCAGTTGGTTTTGCCTGCCTCCCCCTTCTGAAGGGCAAAGTGAACTAAGCATATTTAGATCTGTAATGACCAGCAAATCCAGCAGCATGTGGTCTTCTACATTTTTGTGATGTTATCAGAAAAGGTGCTTTGACACAACACTTCATTAATAATCTGAGTACCACTGTCAATTCAACACATTCCCATAAAATATTTATTGTTTGCAGCAATTTATACAAAAATGATCTTCAAGTATTTTAATTCCCTGCATGAAGGAAGATATAATAGGATAATTTTCAATTATGAAAAAGGAAATACAACATACTTGTTGCCCAGCAGAACAATTATGTGATTCATTAATTTCCTGTAATGTTCAATACCTATTAAGTGCATTTCCTCATAATGTAAATATATAAAAATACGCAAATAAAATAAATGCATTTATACTTCTATGCTGAAATATTTCAACATGTTTTACAATAATACACATCTACGGCATAAGAAATCAAAAGTGGGATCACACAGTTTACATTCTTTACTGTGTGCCACCTTTGAAACTAACGCTGCCAGCAACAAAGTCCTTGTTTGAAGAAATTATTCGAATGCAGTGCTTTTGCCTCCAATGATGACTCGTGTTCTTAAACAGCACACATTTTTAGTTCTGGAGGAGTCATTGTTCCTTCTTATTGTTATTGAAGTTCTTCATACCTTCATTTTGATAATATTGATGAATACTCTTCCTTGGTCTACTTGGCAGAAGGAGAAGGACTAGTATACTTAAGATGTGAAAATGAAAATACATCGACCTTTGGATAAAACAGAAAAAAAACATAGCATGTAAGCATAAACTGCTAACATCAGTGTTCCTTCTACACTACATAAAAATTAATAAATGTACCCTTAACATACACAAATCTGAATTATCATTCTGTATTGGATAAGCACAGCAGATTGCCAAGTACTTCTGGTATCTTTTTACCCTTATAATTCAAAGTAGATAAAGGTGGATAATTCTATTACAACTATTACAAACGTCTATATACATCATAGCAGTTCTTTTCTTGGACTGGCTAAACAAACTACAGCCATCATTTTTAAAAAGGACAGAACCAGTGATGATACTATATACTCTTTTTAACAAACTAAGGGGGAGGGATAAGACAGAATAGGAACAAAACACAAATGGGACAACCAACCTGGCAGTTTGACCTCAAAAGTGAAGAATACCATGGAATCACTCAAGAAGCAAATAACTGGGCCTATCTAGTACCCTAACACAGTTCAAAATGCAAAAGCATCACATATTCAATACATAATTTTGACTCAGTAACCTAGATAGCTAAAGCAGGGAGAGAATACTGGCATGGCTTACCTAGATTTTATTTGTATTTATTTTTGTTGACCAGGTTAGTCTCAGAAGGCATGGCCTGTTTTCAGGAAAGACCAAAAGTGGTATTCATACCAAGAGGGGAAATCTGGCCAGGAACACCAGAGACCTTCTATACTTTACATCTATCTCAGCTATGTGCAATTTCGACATTTGGGACCTTGGTTATGCTACTTTACCACAAAAGCATTAGGGAAAACTTCACCTTACAGTACATTTTCAAAATGCATCATCAGTGAAGCACTATCGTAACAACACGGCACTGAATACTATGTTACTAAATGAAGTCCACTCTGAGGAAAGGGGGTAATACCAGGGGGATAACTAGGAGCTCAGTACCAAGTGTACTATTAAAAAATTATTTACTACAGGTGGTCTGGAATAAAAAAAAATATGCAGTTATGCAAACATGACAAAGGTCTAAACTAAGTGAATGTGAGTATACCACAGAAAATTAAGAAAGGACTGGGAAAGATTTTACAAATATTAGAAATGTGACAGCTTAAATTAAAAACAAAAATCCAAACTAATACATCCAGAAAATAAAAATCCAAGAAGAGGAATGCACTACAAGAGGGAAAGTACTACTAAAGCAAAAATGAAAGTAAAATGCAAATGTAAGATGTCATAAAGGCACAGGTACTGCATTCTCAATGCAAAAACAATGAGCTCTTGTGAAGAAGTCTGAAACATAAGCATTTCACCTGTACAAAGGAAGCCTGAAATACCAGATGTAGTGGTGGAACAGATTATAGGTAGACAGGGATACCCAAAAAGTAGTAGCACTCAGTAGGGAACAGAGTAAGAAAGGGGATTCAGCTGAGCTAACCATGATCACAATTAAATGGCTGTGCAAAGAACTATTTTAATGAAGAAAATACAAACACCTGAAGCAATAAGAAAGAAGGAAAATTACATAAACGTAAGAAAAGGATAAAGACTTGGGATAATAAGTGTATTTTGGCTTTCATGACACATTTGTGTAATTACTACATGAATTTTATACAGGAAAGACACCTGAACTGTATAACTGCATAATCTGTTTTAGGAAAAGTAGTTATAAAAAACATCAGTTTAAACAGAACAAACTAGAAAAACTCTGGATGTACTTGTTTAAGGTAGCCAACTGCTCTTTAATAATATTTGATATTTAATAGCTGTGAAAAGCATAGAGGATGTTTTCTTCCGGAGTCAGATAAGAACAGGGACAGACTTATGAAATGTATGCAATTAATAATGACTGGGTACAGCTTTGGAAACTGCAGATGCTGTCCCACCCCTGCACTGCACAAACAATAGATAATATGCAATACAGATTTTAGAGTTTTTGTTTATATGGACACAAAAAAAAATGACTAATGCACAGCATGCATTAATAACAGCTGTGAAAAAAATACTGTTTCTTAACAATGATTATGAAGAAAACAAAGAATTAAGTATTTCAACCATTAAAATTTTGGATTTCACTACAGCCTACAACCGTTTAACCAGGTAAAGCTGGTGTGATGACGCATCGTGTATATGTCACAGTACGGTTAAGAATATTTCTTGGCATCCATGTCTCGAACATGTAACTTGCTATTATTTATTTATTTTATTTACTGGGAAAGTCCATCTGGTAATTGAAACATCTTTCGGTGACAGCCAAGACATAAAGCTCCATGGTTACATACAAAAAGATACTACGACAACACACAAAACATCTGCTAAAGAAAAAACATTTATAATGGTATAACTAAGATGTTTTAAGAATTAAACAGTCAATTAACTGCGCTATGCAATACAAATATATTAAACTGAATCTTTATATAAAAATATACAAAGACTGTTTTGGAGGATGTGCTGTAATACAAATATCTGAAAAGGAATATTTTATAAAAATTAGTAACAAGACAGTTTTGTTCATTGCATTATATAATACATATACTTTAAAGGAAATTTTTACACAAAGACAGTACGTAGTTAGGCACTCCAGTAGTGTGGGGGTAATGATTGTTAGTTGCCCAGTTTGGGCTGACACAAGTGTGAAGGAATGAAGAGAGAGTGACACATCCTTCTGTTAGTGGAAAGGAAAGCCTCAGATAGGAATTGAGAAACAGTTAGTGTAAGACGAGATGTAGATGAAGATCTGTGAGGCGTGAGTCAGTGAGGAATACATACGTCAGAAGATATTTACTTGGTTTAATTTCTCCAAGTCTTTTGGGTTTCTAATACCACGACATGAATGGACCCCATTCCTATGTCAAAGTATGATTGACGTTTATGAAATTAGTATTATTCCAATATTTGAGGTTAGCTGAAAGAGGTCTTTGTATCACCTGCAATGTGCCCAGAACTGACTCCTGTAATTCATAGCAAATTACATGCATCAGTAACATACCTAAATATGATTGTAAATTCTTTTTTATGAAACCCATTGCTCCCTACTATTACTGGAACTGTCTGGGTATCCTTCTTCAACACTGCCCTCATTTCTGCCTGCAAATACTGGTATTTTATGACTTTGTATCTCTCCGTATGTAAGACACTATAACCACTGGGTGTAGCAATTTCAATGATCGATTCTACTTTGGTCTTCTTTTCATGGACTACTATATCTGGTTTTCTCACATCTATTTTTTGAACTGTTGTTAACGGGTGATACCATGTGATATAAACTTCATGTTCTAAAATGCTTTGTTGCTCATGTTTCCAATGCTTGTCAGCTACTTTAATATTATAATGTTTGCATAATACTCAAAGTAGCAGTCTTTCTGCCATTAGTATATCACACCCAGCAACAAGATGTGCCACGGTTTCCAGTTTTGTTTTACGGAATCTGCATTTGTCTGTTTCTCCAACATGTTCAATGGACTTTGTAAACCAATGTGCACATAGTCCACTATCCTGGGCCACCAATATTAACCTTTTGTCTTTTGATTTAAATTCACCTCTCCTTAACCATTCCTGCATTAGATCCTGATTGACATGAGGTTGTTCCAGGAGTTTTCTGTACTTGCAACTATATTTATGCATTTTCCTTCCTTTTTGGCACATTCAGTTGCTGACAGATTTTTATCTACTTCTGCTCTGATTTCCATTCTCATTTGACACCAATATGCTTCAGTTAAACTAAGCAGGGAAGTCACCTTAGATTTATTCTCCTCATGTTTTAAAACTTTCCCTCTGTTTGGATCTTGTGAAGTCAGCATATATGTATGCAGTCCTACGATTCCAGAGCTATACATGCAGTCAGTTTCAAGGAGGCCCATACTTCATTCAGAATGGGGAACAGATAATCTTGGTGTATACTGATTTTTATAAATCATTTGATAAGCATGAAGCATTTTCTTGCGTTCCTATCTAACTGATCCAATACCTTTTGGGGCCAATCATCCCAAAACTGCAAATAAGAACAGAAACAGCAAATTGGTTTATAGCTTGGACTTTGTTCCTAGATGTCAGGGCTGTTTTAGTATTAATTTTAGTCTTCTAAAATATTAATTACTAAAGTTTCATTCACATTTGTTCATGTTTTATTGTTGATCCTTCATCAGTTCCCAAATATTTCTACACTCCCTCCTGCTCAAGTATTTTATATCATATTCCTGTCCCAGACTGATATTTTCTTGGTGCAGAAATGACATTCTTATATCTGAGAAAGTTTTAACCACTTGCAGTTGTGTTTTCAGTTCCTTATCTGATGAACTATACAGTTTTAAATCATCCACATGAACTATACAGTTTTAAATCATCCACAAAAAGAAGATGAGAAGTCTTTATACTTTGTTGTTTTCTAGGAGCCAAATTATTGCCATGACCTAAACTGTGAAGTAAACAGCTTAACAGGTTAAGGGTAAAACAAAAGAGTAGCAGTGTCAGAGAGTTACTCCTATGAATTTTTATCACTGGACAATAATTTGCCCTTTATCATAGCTTAGCTGCAAAATGGTTTGCCACTGTTTTATGGTCACTGTAATGTAATCGATAAATGTAGGGTGTGTATTTTATACATTTGTAAGCCCTCTTTTATCCATGAATGTGGAATGCTGGCAAATGCTTTTCTGTAGTCTATCCACGCCATACTTAGAGTCTTCTCCTTTTTACAATTCTCCATTATGACTTCAACAAAAAATGATCCTTTGTTCCATATGACTTTCTTTTGTTACCCTTTTCTGCTATTGCCACAATTGAGTTTTCTTCTAAATGACAATAAACTTTACTGGCATCATTTCCAGTGTATAGTTTATACATCATCAGAAGGCAAGTTATTGGTATATAGTTTTTAGGATATCTTGCATGTTCACTCTTAAGGAGGAGTACAATTATTCCTGTTGTTAACAAGGTTGGCGTCTGTTCATAGTGTGCATATAAATAGTTCTTACTCACAGCTAAATCTTCATGTAACAATATTAAGACTTTTAGCTAGAAGTTAATTATTGTATCGGGGCCTGGGATTTTCCAATAAGGAGCTTTTCTTAATTTTGTTTCTATTTCTCCAGCCATTACTTCATCCCATTTCATATCCTGTACATTTGAACTTCTTATTCTTTCTTTTATTTTCTATCCATTCGCCATCTTTGTTATGTTCCACACGATCTTCATAGATATTTCTCCAAAATTTGTCTATTTCTTTTTTTTTGGGTGATGTTTTCATTCCTTTTGCCTTGTTTTCCATTTCTCTATAAAAATGTTTTGGGTTATCAACAAATTGCTTGTTTTGTGCTTTCCTTTATATTTATCTGCATATCTTCTATGTTTTTTCTGCCTGATCTGATATCCTTAGTTTATTATTTGCAATAGTGTACAATAAATTCTGTTCTGAATTGTGCACATTGCTTTTATCACGTCTATCTTTCCTACTATTTTTGCTGATCTGTTCCCTCTTCTGTACTCTTTTAACAGCAACACTTCTTGTTTTGACTGCTTTATGGTTTTCTCTGTTCGATACTTCCATGACAGCATTTGATTTCTCCCCTACCTTTCCTTTACTGCTCTGTGCATTTGTAGTAAGATTTTATCTGTTATTAATTTAGCTGCACAGTAATATATCCTATCACATGAATTTCTATGAATAGTCTTGATTACTGTGTTCATTTTTTTTTATCAAACTTCTAACATTTTGGTCTTACTGACCTTCTGTAATTTATTCCTTTCACTGATCTTATGTCTATCCATCTCTATTAAATCAAACTCCTCTTCAATTTGATCATTTTCTTCTAAACGAAGGACACTTTCTTTGTTCTCCATTTCCCAAGGGCATTCTACAGAAAGTTCCAGAACATCTTCCTGTGCTATATTCTCCTCAGCTTCATACTGTGTCATCTGTTCCTCTTTCATATGAGAACTCACTGGCCTGTCACTCCGTAACATGGACTGTGTCAGAGTTGCCACAGTTTCCTGTTCCTTTCCTTGCTGTGCAACTCCAACTGAACTTTATTACTGGTTTCCTGCTGAAGGTTCCATAGTATCTTCATATGGCAACTGGATACATGTTTCCTGCTCTACTGGTTTCTCCTTAATTTGGGGACTCATTGTTCTATCATGCTATGATGTTATTATAGTTAGATTTTCTACACTAAATCCTTAATTTCATAGGTCATCCATTACTCCAATTTATATTTCTTTAACTTCTCCATTACTAATCCTCTTTTCTATATTTTATTCATAGATTCATAGATTAGTACTAGGCTAACTGCCCTTGTGAGCCATTTTAAGCCTAGCCAATTATCCCTTGCGAGACTCAAACCCTGCACCTTGTGTTTGTAAGGTAAACACCTTTACCATTAGATTTCCCCCTTTGTTTTCTTATTTTTGTACTGTAAAATTTTCCATAGTATGCCTTTGCATGTATTTCTCGTCAAATATCTTTGGTGCTGCTTTTTGCATATTGATTAGTTTTGCTTTTTCTTTTGCATAAATATTGCACCATATTAAATCTCTTTTTTCCCATGTCCATATTTCTTCTCCAGATATCTCCCACTCCTCCTATTCCTCCTTACTTGTGAAATTAATTATTCCATCATGCTGTGACATAACCAGTGTTAAATTTTCTACACTAAATCCTTCACTTCACATATTTTCCATAACACCAGCTTCTACTTTTGTAACTTCTACTTGACTAAGCTTCTGTTCTACATTCCCTCTTTGTGATCTTATTTTCTGCATTGTGAAATTTTCCATATCTGGATGCTTTTGCCTGTATTTCCCTTTAAATATATTTAGAGCTGCTTCTTTTGTGTTGACTAATTTGGCTTTCTCCTTTGCATAAATACTGCACCATTATCAGATCTCTCTTTTTTTCCTCATGTCCATATTTCTTTTTTATACCTTTTAAAAATCTCAAGATTTTGCTCTTTATATTTTTGCACGTCCTTACTCGCTTATTTTTACAAATGACCCAAGGTTTCTTGGTCTATATAATGTTTTTCATGAATCCATTCTATTCATGAACACAAAATTTGCATTTGAAGCTTTTCACAGTTTTTGTTGTGTGAGTATTTTTATTTCCTCCAATTTCTCTCTCAATCTTTTTGTATATGCAGGGAGAGGCATGTGGTGTTTAGAGTGATGGTTTTAGGGATAAGAAACATATCAAGACCCTGGGAAAGTCAGCAGCATATTAGGGAAACATTCTGATGGTGGTTGGTCTAGAAGAAGCGAGTTTGTATAAAAACTGTACTGCTGACCCCGAGAAGGTCAGCAGCATATTAAAGAAATATTGTGATGGGAGATTAGCCTAGAAGAAGCGAGTCGGTACAAAAGATGTGCTGTAGTTGGTGGTATGTTAGTGTGTGAGGAGAGGTGGAAAGAGAAGACGGTATAATCTTCCATGTTATGTATGATATGCAGATGAAAACGCTAAGTCCAAGGCAGTAGAAAAAGGCAAGCACAGTTTTAATTTAGCACTTTCATCTAAATAGTCTTGGACTACTTCAAAATGAAACCTACCGAACTTCACATGACACACAAATACTAGAAAAGTCACATGACAGGTTGTAGTATCACATGATCCAACATGTAAATACATTTATAAATGCACAAATATTTTTAAAAAATAATGGTAAAAGCAAATTTATACAAAATACATTGTTGAAACATTTTTTTCTTTTTCATCAAATAGCAGTCCTCATGTTTAACAGATTATTGATGGAAAATGAGTCATTTAATCCCGGAAACACTGCTGCATTGAATTTAATCTGCCAGAACTGTTCACATGCTTCAAGTGAGTTTTCCAGTCACCATCCCTTTGGGACTTTACTACCTTTTTTAAGATCTTGTTGTTTGTCTTTCATCTTTTCCCGGTTAGGGGTCGTCACAGCGGAACTCCGGTCTAATGATCGGCAGTTGTTTTTTATGGTGTCGAGTTGCCAGCCCTACGCCCAACCTTCAATGAAGGCACGCCCATTCAATGCATGTCTTTTGATGCCCACTCGACCGCGGGGAGGACATGCAGACTCCACACAGAAGGCACTCCCAACCTAAGTCGAGAATCGAACAGGAGTACCTCTTGCTGTGAGGCAACAATGCTACCGCTGCACCACCACGGAAGTCATTTTACTATCTTTTTTAAGATAAAAAATTAAAATTGCATAAAAATTCTGACAGGCAATAGAGTGCCTACATAACGCATTTGTGGCATCATGCATTTAATGATATATACACAATGCTAACCAAGTTTCCTCAAAGCGTGTTCAGTCTTTCCAAAGCAGAAGTCACTGTAAAAATCACATTATGAAATATTTACAACCTTCAAAGTTCCACAGGAAAAATTTACTTGACAATTTACTACAAAATCACATGGCACACTAACTTCATTCCCTTTAAGCATAAGCAAGCATTGTGCACAAGCTCCACACTTAAAAATTCTATTAGGTGTTTTAATTTCACTTTGGGGGATGTACTTCGGTAAATTCTTAATTTTTACCTTTTTTAAAAACAAACTTTCTTTGTGTTCCAATTGTGTTTTGTAAACTAGGGTCCATATGTAACACCACCTTCCAATTCTTACAATATATGTTTATAAGAGGGAAGCCAGGTGGGATAACATAGAAGTTCCTGAGGAATTTTACCCTCCTTAACTTTTGTATTTATCTCACTACTCATGGTTAGGCAATTTGCCATCCCTCCAGTACTAACTGGTTTAAATCTACCACTTCTCTCATTCAAAATTTGTTATTCAGTAATACTTAACAAGTTAAGTGGATCCCATGTGCTAAAAGCATCTTCTTTAAAGTCTCTCACTCCTGTTGGAAATGCAATTCACTGCAGGCGATTTGTGACACTCTCACCATTAGGCCCTTAACTATACTAGCCTTTTGTTTGTGTGAATGGTAACTTTGATAATCTAAGTAAGAATTGGAAAATGTTGACTTCCAATATATTACTAACTCAAAACAATTATCTGCAAGATTTTTATAAATCAAGGTAATTCACAAAATCAAAAGACCAACAGTGTGTAAATTTTAAAAATTCTGTTGAAAAGTTCAGAAATTAAACAATCAAATGTTCTGGTCCACCTGTCCGTATCAAAAACATGTCATCTAAAAAGTGTTGATATATCTGCACATGATGAAACAACTCCCTTATATAAACATACCTTGTTTCCTCATATATACATCACCACGTTGACATAAACTGGGTACAGCTTACCCAATAGCAATACCAGTTATCTGTTAAAAATGCTTGCCCTTGAAAAACAAATTGTTTTCAAGTACAAGTTCCAAAATTCAGTTAACATTCTAATACCAAGGTGGGTGAAAGAGTTGTTCTCCATCAGGGTAACATTAAATGAATCAACTCCTGTTGAGTGTGGAATACAAAAGAAGAGATCAGCTACATCAACTGTAACAAAAATTACATCCTGTTCAAATATAACATTACATTTGTCATACAAAAAACTGCTTTAACTTGTGATTGACATACCTAGTGCAGGTCTCAGTTTTAGAATTCACTGAGGCAACTACGAGTCTTAATGCAAGGTTTACAAGGCACTTATGGACCATGAGGATACTAAAGATCCCCTAGAACAACCAGGATGGTCAACTTGTAGGAATTTAAACAACTTAGATGAAACAAAATTTTCCAACAACAGATCATAACAATGTGTAAATGTACCTGTATGCAATATTTACTACATTAATTGACAAGCATTAATACCTAGAAGTTTCCATTAACATTTCAGTCATTTTCCGCACATAGTCCTTGTATTCAATAAGCATGAACTCCCCTCCCCTGTCAGGTTTCATAATATGAATAAACCTGTTCTGTTTTAAAGTGGAAAGCAATTTAGATTCATCCCTAGACAGGTTATAAAATCTCGTTTCCTTTCCTGTGTGCAAAATCACATAGCTCAGTCTCGCACAGAGTTTCATAAACCAGGCAATGGAGATCTGAGGGAGAATTAAACATACTTTTCTTAGCTGGTACTGTATAATCACTTACCAAGATAATACCTTGCTGCTCAGCTAAACAGCAGTTCTAAGTTCTTTTTATGCACAAACAATTTCAGTTCATTAATGCAGTCTACTTCAGAGAAGGGTGTCACAAGAACAAAAGTAACGCCCTTTATGCAAAGATCAAAGAAGGCTGGGATAATCTCCATAGTACTTAGTTAAAGATTTTAAAATCATCCTCACCCATTATTCTTAAACTCCTCCTTCCTTGCCATTTGAGAACTCTTCCAGCTTTAAAATGGGTGATTAACACCGACAGACTATACTTCCTCTAACATATAACAACATTCTAAACAAATAAATGTTCAGCATCTTAAAAGCCAACTACTAAAAAAACAGGAAACAGATTTAAAAAATACACAGGACATTGCAGTGGAACATTTTTGACCATGTGGAAATTGTGATAATCTGCAACAGGGGGAAAAAGAAAATATAAATAAAGTCAAACTTGAAACCATAAAGTAAAACACTACTCATGTTTTGTAAAAGGTTTACAAAGTTTCACTGAATAAACTAACACGGATAACCCTTTGACTTTCTTCAGCGTCATCAAAAGGAGCAAGGCAAAAGATAATTTGGACATTCAATACAGAGCTCAACAGGCTGTCCAGTTCACTTTTAGTCTGGGAAGACAGAAGGTGTGGGCTCTATATGCACACCAAACACTTGGATTATGTGTTGGTAAAGTATGGAGGAGAGGTGTTGTTCTCTTGATACACCATATTTTATTTGTTTTAGACAACAGGTTAGACTAAGGTTCTATTTACCAGATCTGGTTGCAGTTCAGGTAGGTGTTAAAAGTATACTGGTACTCACTGTGAAGGTTACAGAATTTTTGTGAATGTCTTAGGCAAATTTATCTCAAGTAATGTAAGTATCCCCCAGCAACTTCCATGAAAATAAATCCATAGGACTTAGTGAGATTTACATGGTCAATAACATACAATTAATCAATCAATAAATAAAGGGTGACAGCAATTAGCCAATAGGTTCATCAATCAATTGATCAATATATAAATAAATGATACTTACCAGCTTCCAACCTAATCTGGCTTAGATACTACGGTGGAGCAACTGTACTGGCCCCAGCAGCTGATCATAGTTAGCATCACAAAATGTGTCCATAAATGAAAGCTGAAAAAGGCACTCTCTACAAAGACCTTTGAACTAGTAAAAGGACATCTGACTAACCCACCTACAGAAAACATGAACTTTGGTACTTGGATTTGCTTTCAGTGGATGTCAAGCTTCTGGTGCAAAATCTGTGCAGCAAAAGTTTTGAACTAGATATCTGAACATAATTCAGGACTGTTTTGTTCTTGGTAATTCAAAGGGCATTAGAGCCTTATTTAATCAGTCTTCAATCCTTAGGTTCTTCACTACTACATTTAATACCACAGTCTACCCTCAAATGGCTTTGTTTAAAGTTTATTTTACAAAATGTGTCTTTATAACTCATAAAAATAAAAAAATGAAGGGAAAGAGAGCACCAATAGGTGCTGTTTGGACCATCTTCCAGAAGGTACAATTCTGCCTATCACACATGGTGGGGGGGGGGGGGCAAAATGCAAGGCAAGGCTTACTTAATGGCATATTTTTCAGCAGAAATACTGCTGGCAAACTGAGGGCCAGTGATGGCTGACCAACTGAAAAATCTCTCCCTTAACAGAGCACACAGTAGTTCTGGAAGGGAAATAGATGATGAAACTTGAAGATGTCAACTGCTACTGCTGGCCAGCGTGCATCTCTGGGGGTCCAACGAAAACTGGAATAGAAGACAGAAAAAAGGGGATACTGCAGAGAAGCTTGACTCAGTGAACATATACCTTTTACAACAGGAAAATATAAACATTAAGACACAACAAAAGGTGTTACTTTGTGTCAATCTATATGAATGAGATGCCGGAATCCTCATTCTGATAGAAAAGGGATACAACTGTTGATAACAGCTACAATAAAAACTGCCATATATAGCTAATTACAATATCACATTTACAGGATCTGCTATTAGCACTGTCTTATGCCAATATCCACTTACTTATAATATTTGATGGTTGGATCCACTGCAAGTAATACAAAAGGTGTAACTGTATAGCAAACTGCCATTTGCGTAACGATCCAAGTTATGATGTCATAGACGACCTTTCTTTTCTCTGAGGAAAGGAAGCAATGCCTGAAATTGTTCCTCATCTAAAAGAATGAAACATTTTTATATATGTATAGACACAAATAAAGTATGAAGATAAAAATAAAGTAGGGTACAAAAATAAAATATACATAAATGTACACAGTCTTGAAAAGAATATTCCTGAAGTAAAAAAAAAAAATATATATATATATATATATATATATATATATATATATATATATATATACATACACACACACAAACACACACACTCACACCAGTGCAAGAATTTTAGTTTTCATCTTCTGCAGACAGGTTGAGATGGAATGGAATCTAACAGTCCTCAAATTAGTAGGATCACAACTGGCATTACACCATTAAGAAATGAGGCAATAAGATGTGTATCAGAATAATCCTGTGCATGTCTTCTTGTTCTAGACATGGTTGAGTCTCTCACTTTCCACTTACTGTAGTATGTCACTGATTAAGTCACTTAACCAGTCCAAAGTTCCTGTATCACACACATCAAAGAAAATGTGCTTAACTAGTGTTACCTGGTTAAAATGCAAAATACGTGATCGACAAAGTCAGAGTTAATGAGGTATATATATATATATAGTACAGAATACTGTCATAATTCTGTCATTCTCGTGCATAGGCTAAATAGACAGGTAATACAACTCATGAACGCTCTACAAAATGGTTACTGGTAAAGCTGGCAAGCGCAGTGCGCACAAACAGATTTATTTATGCACAGGTTTGACAGTTTTTCTACTGAAAACAGGTTCTGCCCAAGTAGAACATCCATCAAACATGTCAGAGAAAAAGCTATACAGATAAAATATTAAGGCACTGCGACAATGAAGTTAGAAAAGCAGTAAAGAATGGGAGGAAAAGATCCAAATAACTGAATCAGAAAATCAGTAGAAGATAGTAATGAGGGAAAAAAAGAAAGAACAAACGAACTCTACATGTACAGAAACAGCTTTCCTCTAGAAGAGAAATTTTGTAGCCCACAAGTGGTGGTCTGTTATAAGCAGCTGTGATTTTTAAAGGTGATTTTGAAACCACAGTAGCAAACATATTTTATATCCTATACTGTGTAAAGTCCATTTGAAATGCTAAATATTTAAATAAAAGTGACGTGGACACTCAATATGGCACCACAAGGAATTTTAATAAACACTAAGCACTTTCATCTCTAGCCTGGTTGAGGCAGCTTCACAGTAAAAAAAAAAATAAAAAAAAACTTTTTATAAAAATTAAAACAAATATTAACAAACTTCACATAAATTAATCAGCATAAAGCACATTGGTAAAATAAACACAAAGTATATTACCATTTCACTACAACTAAAATAAAGTCTAAAACCTAAACCAGCAGAGATAATAAAGTAAAAAAAAACAGCCAGCCATTAACAACTACATTTTAATACTTAAGTTTTCATTAATCCAGCTGCCATTCCAGTTTTTCCAGCCAACCATTTTCTGATAACACACTTCACCCTTTACAGGGTCAGAAGGGTGCTGGAGTCCATCCTAGCAACCAATGGGCAGAAGGCATTGAAACACATTCTGAACAGAGTGTGGGCCTATGACAGAATATACACACACTCACTCACTCATAGACACATTACATATACACTTAGACAATTTGGAAAATGACAGTTCACCTGTTGCATGTCCTTGAGAAGTCAGAAGAAGCCAAAGCATCTGGGGAAACTATGTGGAAAATGGTACAACATGCAGACTCTATAAAGAAGGTACCCCAGTTGAGACTCAAACCGCAGGACCTCTTGCTTTGATGCAGCACTGTTACTTGCCTGGCCATTGCAGTCTCCCAATCCAAAATCTCTTTTTTCTAATACTGTGTTCCTTTCAGCACTACAGATCATAATCTACAATGCCAGCCTCACTAAACCTGAACATTTTGAATTCTGTAAGAAGTGCCTATATTAGGCATTTGTTATTAACTTCTTTTAGCATGTGTTCTGGTCATTGCTCCTGACATGGAAGGCATCACAGCTGACACACAAGTAAAACATCATTGTAGATGCCACTAAAAGGCTGTTTACAGCCAAATAACTTGTGTGATGGATTTATAATACAATCTTCATAACAAACCTACAAAGCCTTTGTGGAAAATTACTCTTGATTTGGTTTCCACTGTTTGTTCAAACAATGTGACCATGTTCTAAAAAGTACAGTTGTGTTACCGTAAATGTAGATGTTCGAGTGTATTCACTGTTGCAGTCATTACTCTTGGGTTATCCTGCTGGCAGGCTACCCTCAGTAGGCCAGAATTCTAAAGTCTAGGTCCAGCGTCGGTTGCTGTCGCCTCTTCCCTGACGTCAGTGCACCAGTGGTATAAAAGATGCAGCCGACGCCATTTTTTTCAGTTTTTCTTGCCCCTGATGTCAAGTGCCCCCAAATTGGTAGGCTGTAAAATATGCCAATAAAAATGCATGCACAAAAATAACATCTCCTTCATCTACAAGCAAATACACCAAATAGGTTGTATAGGATAGAGAGGTGCAGACAAGTCCCAGCAAAGAAAAGGGGGATGGTGGGTGGGTAACCTGGACTGCAACAGTGAATACACTCGAACATCTACATTTATGGTAGGTACACAACTGTATTATGTTCGTGTTTCACTGTTGCAGTCATTACTCTTGGGTTGAATCCCAAAGCTGAGGAAGGGTGGCTGGGCTAAATAGGGTTAGGAGAGGCTATGAGGCCCTGCAGAACTGCAGTGGCAAAGCCTGCTCTGGACTTAGAGTAAAGAGGTAAGTGGTAGTGCTTTGTGAAGGTGTGCACTGAACTCCAAGTTGCAGCCTCTAAGATATCTTTGGCTAGAACTACTCTGAGGAAGGCTGTTGAAGTGGCTGCTGCTCTGGTGGAATGAGGCCTAATGCCCTAAGGCACTGATTTGTCATGTTGAAAATAGCAGAAACAGATGCAATGGCCTAGCCATTTAGAAATAGTCTGTTTTGAGATAGCCTTTCCTTTTGATCCTGCAGCATATGACACTAAACGTTGCTCAGTCTTTCTGAAAGCTTTAGTTCTGTCCAAGTAGAAGCGTAACTGCCTGTGTATGTCCAAATAATGCAGAATTTTCTCACCCTTGTTCTGTGGATTTGGATAAAAGGTAGGCTAGTGAATGGTTTGGTTAAGGGCCACACTGGACACCACCTTAGGCATAAATGTGGGGTTTGTCCTCAGAGAAACCCTGTCTGGATGAAAAATAATGAAAGGTTCCATAGCCATGAGTGCTTGTAACTCTGAGACTCGCTTTGCAGAGGTTATTGCTAGGAGCAGAGCTGTTTTCCAGGATAAGAATTTTATATCTGCTGTTGATGCTGGCTTGAAAGGAGGCAGTGTTAGTTTTTCCAAAACATAATTGAGGTCCCAGGCCGGAATTGGTGCTCTCCCTTTGAGGTCTAATGTTTTTGGCCCCTCTGAGGTACTGCCTTATTAAAGGATGAGAAAAGATAGGTTGTTCCGTATTGTAATGGGCTGAAATGGCAGCGGCATGAATCTTAATTGATGAAAAAGAAAGGTCTTAGTTCAGCATCTCAGTTAGGTATTGTAAAATCTGAGGGATATTTGGTACACACGTGTCACTGCCTTGTTCCTGGTTCCAAGCACAGAATCTCTTCCATTGTTCTGCATAAGATTTTCTGGTACTGGGCCTCCTGGCCTCCAAGATAACATCCATAACAGCTTTTGAAAGAGGAGTGTTCTGAATGGCTACATTATCTGCCATACTGCCAGATGTAAGGTCCTGAGTTAGCTGTGCAGGATCTGATTGTTTTGTTGGGTCAGTAAGTGAGAAGTTTGAGGCAATATCCATGCTGGACCTTGAGACAAGCTCTTTAGAATTGGGTACCAGTGCTGGCGTGGCCAGTCTGGTGCAATCAGTATCATTTTTGGCTTCTCTTGTCTGACTTTTAGGAGTACCCTGGGAAGGAGAGGCAGTGGGGGAAAAGCATATACCGTTAGATTTTTCCAGCTGAAGGATAGGGCGTCCACTTTCCATGCTTGCTTGTGATAAATCCTTGTGCAAAATCTCTGCAATTGGCAGTTGTGAGGGGAGGCAAATAGATCTATGTGTGGGCATCCCCATCTCCTTATTATCATGCTGAAGACTTGTGGATCCAGTTTCCATTCGTGGTGATCCAAGAGGTTTCTGCTTAGTTCGTCTGCCAGAGTATTTGTTTTTCCTGGCAGGAATTGTGCTTGCAGGTGAACTTGAAAAGCCAATGCTGGGTCCCATAAGGTCATTCTTGTCTGCAGAGGGGGTAGGAATGTGTACCTCCCTGCTTATGTACCACATGACCGTAGTGTTGTCTGTCTTCATCAGTAACTGTCCTGGATGAAGCAGGTCCTTGAAAGCTGTCAGGGCATTTTGAACAGCTAGCATCTCTTTCTGATTGATGTGAAGATGCATCTGGTTTGCAGGCCATGTGCTCTGAATACATTTTTCTGCCATATGGGCCCCCCAGGCATAGTCTGATGCATCCATTGTCAGTGTCTGTCTGGCTGTGGGTAATCTGAATGGCAGACCCTTGTTGTGGTGACAGGCTTCTGCCCACCATCGAAACTCCTGTTGCAGGCAGGGAATGAGTGCAATTACTGACTCCAGGCTGTGGCAATGCTGAGTCCAAACACTTTTTAGATACCAGTGACAAACTAGAGAAAAGTATAAAAACCACTACACGAAGCAATGAAAACCTCCCGAACTTACTGCCAGACACTCCGGATACAATGAAAGCACGTAACTGATGGTGTAAAAATAAAATTTATTTAAGCGTACTTTTAAAATCCACTTTTCGTCGAGCTACTCTAGCTCAACTTCCTCAGAATAAAAACCAACTCCAAGTTGTACTGCAATTATATCAATGGGCTAACATTTGAATGAGCTAACATTTAAATCTCATATCCTTCCCCCACGTGACTAAACTATTAACCACGTCCATCCACAATGGACCAATAATAGTAGGACAAAACATAAAACATGGATACATTAATAAAATTAATAAATTAATAAATTAATAAATTATTGCACCAAACAACTGAAAGATTTTTAGAATATGGCTTTGAATTAATTAGGGTTTTCATTAAATCTGCCAGTTTTAGGTATAAGTGAAACCCTTTTCCAACAGTTCTAGCTGCTCTGGCATAAAAAACAACATCTGCTAAATTAAATACGTTTTTATTTAATGTTGTCCATTGCAGAAATCCCTCCAGGCTCTCTCTCATTCCTCTATGTTACAAAGATGGCAGAACCTAATTTTTGATGTAACAGGTGTAGCCTGATTAGATTACTTAGTTGCCAAATGTTAATCATACATCTACATTCATTTTACTGAGCTCTACTAACTCGTACACCTCTTCAAGGTCCTTGTCTGAAAAAAGGTGTGAATGGTCATTTAAAAGTAAGTAAATTAGGATTCCAAATGCTCTTTGTTTGAGGCTTAGGCACTTGATTTAGCTTATCATCAGAAATCAGGACTACACAGAAGTGTGTAACAGTGACATGCTATTTTTTTCTTCTTTAGAGGTGACAGACTAGAAGGAGATCGAAAGACTTGCAATGTTGCTGAAGATGAACTAGCGATCTTTTATCCAGAGTTTAACACTAAAATTATTGAACTGTCAGTACTGCCTCTGCTAAATCTCAAAAAATTCAGAGGAGGACAGGCAGGCAGGAACTACTAGCTGGATGGAACAACAAAGATGACAAAATACTACAACTATCTGTAAATCACATTACAAATCCGGTTGCTAACAGTTAAAGTGATCCCATGTCTCTTCCTCTTCATCCAGAGTCTCTTCAACCATTTCCAGGACATTAAGATCTTTAATTCTTTACCAGAGGGAAGAAAAGAATATCAGACGCATTAAATCATACTTATGTCAGTGTCTTAAAAGGCAGCACAATTGCCTTTGGTGCTTGAAGATCAGAAAGCTGTGGATTTCATTCCCACTCCTGGTGATTGGCTTAATATTTCAGATTGCTGGTATTGCAGTGCAACTTTAAGGTGTGATACACTCCAGAGTGTACCACCCTTTGAATGGAATGTTAAACTGAGTTCCAATCTGCGTGAGTTGGTGGTACTCAAGTGGATGTAAAATATACCATGGCACTTATCAAAAGAGTAGGAAAAGATTTCCCAATGCCATGGCCAAATCTCCTCTAGTAATAAAAAATACTACTTTGATTCTCCCTCGAAAAGAATCCACTAGCCCAGTAGGACTAACCCAGTCAACAAAGGATCAATAAAATAAAACAAATACAATAATATCAAAGTATGTTCATATCTTATAAGAGTTCAGATAATCATATTCTGAAGACACAGCAATGAATGAAGTATTTTCCCAATCTTAACACAAAAGAAAATCGTACTACTTAGCAACAGAAAGCAGCACAGCATCATTTGCTCCATTTTTTTTGTTCTGTCTGGATATAGAAGATCTGTACACTCTTTTTAGATGAAGATGCTATTGTAGTTAAAAAAAAAACACACACACCGACCAACTCCAAAGTTGCAAAACCACATCAAAATGTTGGAAAATGCTGAAAGAACGGACACAGTCCAGGTGGAATAAAATATCTTCTACTGATGTTTTCCTGGTACCTCGGTTCAAAAGCCTTTCAAGGAAGTCATTTTACATCAAGATTTGCAACACACACACACACATATATATATATATATATATATATATATATATATTATATATATATATATATATATATATATGCATCAATTGAAATTAATTGCATTTGTACAATTAGGAAAAGCCAATTAGCAAATATAAATTATTTTACCCCTTGGCTTGTCCATCCAAAGACTTAATGCATCAATGACATTTTGTTAATATATAGAATACACCATGAGGTTTGCATGCATTGCCTTCATTCTGCTATTGCATTTCGGTCAACATTTAGTGACACCCTGCCAAAACCATACCAAGTATCAATTATGATACTCCACACAGCAATGTGACGCATGGGGAAGCATATTGAATGTGCATCCAATACTAGTCAGAATTGTTACTATTAACAATGACTAAATAATAGATCTGTGTATATACAGCATCCTAGAACGGATTCCAGAGCATATCTCCTGCTTCGACCAGATATGGTTATGACCCTGTGTGTTAGCTTTTAATTTGCTTCCTTTTTCTTTAAGCATTTGCCTAGTCTGTTGCTGTTTTTTGGTGATTAATCCTTAGCTTTGTTTTGACATTTTTTGAGTGTTGTGCGGCTTTGTGTTTTATTGTTTGTTATTTTGAAGTTTCTTTTAGTTTTATTTAGTTGTTTAAAGTTTTCGTTTTGGTTGTTGTGTGTGTGTGCTTTTTTAGGTTTTTTGGTTTGGGTGTGTTGTGCTCAGCCTTAGCCTTGTTTTTTTGTGATGTTCCGGTTCTGGCTTGCCAAAATGTACTGAGATCTGGGGTATAAGGGTGCTTTTCATGGCGAACTGTCTCTTGGCTGCTTCCATGGTTGAACGAGGCTGGCTGAACTGAGGTTGGAGCTTGCGAGTTCGGCCTACCCCTGTAGGGGGAGGTCGGAGCTGGACCTGGCTGGTGGAGTTTACCTCCGGCCCCCTCCCCTCATCACCAAGCCTCAGCAACCTGTTGAGGGTCACCCTCTCCTGGGGCTGGGCCTCAGCCTGCCGGAGGGGATTCTCGGAGGAGGAATCCTCCCTCCCCTGCTCCTCTCACAGGGGAGGGAGGAGGAGGGCAGGAGGCAGAACTCTTCTCGGAGAGCTTCTCTCCCCTGCCTGAGCCTCTCTCTCTTAGTCCTTCTTCCTCGGCGGAAGCCCCCCCTCACTTCTCTCCTGCCTCAGGGAGGAGGAGCCGAAATTCCTAGGAGGTGTTTGGAGGCCCCTCAGAGGTCCGGGGCGGCCTCCAGGCCCGCCTATTTTTCTATTGATGGAGTTGGACCACACGGATGATCGGGAAATTCTGTCCAGGGAATGCAATGGGAGGGAGATCCTGAGTCCGCGGCCGGAGGGGATCTGGGCCTTCGGCCTTGGCGCTTCCCCGGCTCGACATCACCTCGGGCGGGGCCCGGTCGCCGCCCCCGGCTTGGCCCGGGATCGTCGGTGTGGCTCCGAGGGATCGACCCACGCTCGAGTGCTCCGAGCCGCCGGCGACCTCTCCTTCTCCGACCTCCCCTCTCGCTGAGCCGGCGTTCCTCCCTCGTCCCAGGTCGGGCTCGTCTCTCCCGGATCCGGTTTTGGCTCCGGCACCGATCCGTCTTCCCCGGATCGAGCGCTCGTGCGGCTCTGTCATTGCCGATCGAACATCCCGGTGCTCTTGCGTACCAGGGGGGGCCCTGCTTTTCCTCCCCGTCGCCCCCCTGCCACGGCTCCATCCCTTTTCCCCATCGGTGGGCGGTTCCTGACTCGGCTCCAGGGACACCCGAAGTACCTTGAACAGTCTCCCCCTTGGTCGGTCCAACCCCTAGCCGAGCCCGACGGAAGTGGACTACTTGTGAAGGGAAAGGGCGAAGAGGTCTCCCTCGAGGACGCCTCGATTGGCTGACTCTGAGGATGGGGATGGAGGGGGGGTGGTCCCCTGAGGGCGTCTCATTTGGAGACATCATGGAGATGTTAGGAATGGGAGGTCTCCCCCCCCTGAGGCCCCTCTGGAGTCTGTGTTCTTGGAGGCATTAGTAGGTGCTTCTGAGGATTTGGTGTCCCCTTAATTAGGCCCTGCTCGACTGCATTCTTGATCTTATTCCATCAGGCGCAAGGGAGTCCCCAAGTGGGAGCCCTCCGATGGAGATCTTTCCCACCCGGAGGCCACGCACTGCCGCAGCCAGGAGAGTCCTAGATGCCATCATGATCTCTGGGATGATGCCGGGAGGTGGCCCAGGAGAGAATGGTCATTCCCCAGCGGGCAGGGAGAGAGGCCGATGACAGTACCAGAGGGCGAGTTTTAGTTCAGCAACCTTCTCCTTGAGGCTGATCTTCTCCCATGTCAGTCTCATGCGGTTCACATATTAAATGAGTATGGCCACTCTGCATCTGTCGGAGTCAAGCCTATGCGGGCTATTTATGCTTTCTCATGCTACTGCAACAGGAGTGGAGTTCCAATACATCTATCGCCTGACATTTCATGGCATTTACTGAGTTGCTTTCCAAAGCCAGAGGGCCAAGCTGGGCCAATCTGAGGCGACAGCATTGAGGTTGAGCGCCCCTTTGCCTTGTCCTGAAGGCGAAGAGGAGTCCAGAGCGGCCTTGTTTGAGAAGCCAAGAGCTTTGAACCTGAGTGGGGTGAAGACCAGCTCTGCAGAGAGAGTAGTCCTTCCCAGCTCCCCAGAAAGAAGCTCTCCAAAGCGGAGGATTTGGAAGAAGGTAACCTTCTTCCTTCCCCCAGAGTCCCCACCTGGCAGCAAGGGGGCCAGGGGGCAGAGGCAGAGTTGAGGGCTGGGAGGTAACTAGACCTGCAGAGAGAACTCACCAGAGGCAGGCAGTTGGGGAACTCAGTGCCTGGTAGACGAGCTGCAACCCTTTGGACCAGGAGAACCGCTTTCTGCGTCTGGGAGGCAGCCGAAGAGCACCTTCAGACCGTCTCTCTTGGGAGTGTCCATCAACAGATCCCACGGTTCCTTTTTCATATCATAACAACAGCCTCAAATAGTAGCTCCCCCAGAGGAATCCAAGGGGGATATTCAAGGTCCCAATTCCGCTATTTAAAATCAGCTCCCCTGCGCTCAAACCAAAGTATCCACAAACCCGAAAAAGTTTTAGACTATTCAAAGACGGAGAGAAATTTCCTGCCAACCTTAGCGAGGCCGGTTAAGAACCATGCAGGAGAACAAAAGGACAACCTGACATAAATAGACTCTTCTCAGGGCAATCCAGACTGCGCTCTTTCCCCCTCGGACAGGACTGTGCACCTTGTGCTCCACCTCACCGACGCAGGGATGCTACCATTTCAGTGCCTCAGGACCCCAAGGAGGTTACTACCACTCTGATCAGGAGGTTTCCCAAGGTGTTCAGGAGTTTTCAGGTTGCCCTGGATCACACCCCAGTGTGTTTCTGTAAGGTGCTTGGGGACCCCTGGCAAGGTGGGTACCAAGGTGCTCAGCCATTACCTGACTGGCTGGCTTGATTACCAGGCTCAACTGATATTCTGTGCTCTCATCCGGGCATCTTCATTCAACACATCTTGGGTCAATTTCGAGGACGGAACAATCTCTACGTTACCACACCATCATTTGTGAACAAGGAGACCTCTTGCGATCAACCAACGCAGCTTTTCACCTCCCCAGACAATTATAGACAACCTGGCACACCTTACGCAGCTGATCCTTCCGTCATCTATGACAGTATTTCCCACCCTGGCAACTTCATCAGTCATGCTCTTCAGCTACTCATCCTCCACTCCCCGCTGTCGCCCTCAGGTTCGCATGTTCATTCCTTCAGTGCTCCTCTCTCAGTTTTCATGGACGAGGGCTCCCTTTTGGTCGGGCTTTTTTTCAGGTCTCCTCTCTTCCTTGGTGGCTTCTTCCGGAGTGGGGCAAAGACCAGCATTTCTTCTTCTTTCCGGTGGCCACACAGTGTCACTGCCGGGTGGAGGCCGCTGCATTTCGACCCGCGGAAGTGACTCCCAGAAACTGGCTCGGGCAGATATAGGGGAAAGAGAAATGAGGGCAATGCTCCACCACAGGCACTCATCAGAGAATTCTTCCTTCAGGGACTAACTAGTCGGGACAGTGGTGCCTCAGGGGGTGCAATCTTCATCAACAAACAGGAGGAGACAGAGAGCTACCCCTTGGTCGAGGCCATGAGAGTCTGGGCTGGGCGAATTTCCACCAAACGCCAGGTTAGCAGAATTCATGAGAACAGTCCCAGTTCCTTTAGCATTCCGGAATCAGGCACATCCGCTCTCTCTCCACCAAGGTCGCTTCACATGCTTTGGGCTCCGCCTTTCAACGTCAGTGGTAGCTCATCCTTTCTCCTCAGATCTTTTCTCTTCCTGCGAAGCCAACTTGGCTCTTTTTCTTTGCCTCCCAGTCCCCTTATGCTCCCGTCCTGCTTATGGGAATGCGAGGACTTCGCCTGAGATGAGGCCCCTCTCTCCTTCCTCTCCTGCAGGGAGCAGCAGAACTCCAACAGTTTGCTCTCTGCAGAATGATTCCCATGAGCCTGCGCCCGTTGTGTCCCCTTGGTTCCATTCTCTACCCCTGTCATAAACAAATGGATTCACCCTCCCTCCCACCCGATCTCATCATCCACCCTCTGGGAATGTCGGTTCCCCATCTGGACCCCTTACCCCAACAGTTCCCCCTTTAGTGACTCAGTTGGCACCTCATAGTGGACCTTCACATACTCGGTACGACGCCACGGCATTTAGTGGCAGCTAATAAACCTTTCTTCATTTAGGTTTATCGGGTAAATGGGATCTCTTTTTGGATCCCATTTCAGAAGACAATGGACTTTTTTTCGGCACTCTAGTCCAGTTTGCAAGTTTTCTAACTCTAAAACCTCTTTCATCAAGGTTCTTTCTGCTAGATTAAGGGACACACATTGCTCATGACATCCATTGTTATTTGCACACACACCTCACTCATGATTTATTTGACCGTGGTATTTTTCAAACTTATCTCGGTGAAATTATGCAAAAGGAGGTTGGGCCACCTTTTTGTTTGTTCTCCTGACTTGTCTTTTAGTTGCTCTTAGCCTTGCTCCTCCGTTTGCTGACTGATTTAAAGTACCTTTAAAGAAGACTGCCTGGTACCTAGCCTTTCAGCCAGCAGAAGAGTGTTCCTGAAAGCTCAGGCTAGCTTTCAGGCTCAGCTCTTACCTTTCTTTCTTCCCTGATTTCTTTCTTTCTTCTCCCTTCCTTCTTTCTTCCCTTAGGACCAATTCTTCTTCAACTTAAGTTCAACAATTCTGTCACTTTTTTTGTGAAATCAATCAATCAAACAATGTTTTAAATTAATTGCATGGATGTGGATATTCAAAATACAATTTATTTTTTTATAAACAGCTGACAGCTTGTCTCCTCAGCTAACATAACACTGGGTCAAGCAAAATCTAAACAGGTAATTGTCTAAGTAAAGCTAACACTATGGGTCTAATATATCATTGTATTGTATTCTGCAGGCATACTTCAGGTAGACCTGCCTCTCAGAGAGGTTACCTCATTCTACTAGGGCAGTTTCCACGTCAGCGCCTTTAAGTCCCAGTGTATCATTGTTGAGCCTGGCGCGCTGCAGTAGCTTGCCCTGTTTCATTTCTTCATTTATCATTACAAGGTGGATCATTACAAGAGAGGCATTTGCTGCATGCTGTTTGCTCAACATCCTTTCATTCGATGAGGCTCCCTTCACTTGTAGAGCTAGGGACTCTTGCTAGGACTCAGTCCCACAGCACGACGAAGTCTTTCTTTAGACTTTTTGAATTTAGAAGTCACCACTCACCATTCCGTTCATAGGAGACATCTACTTCGGATCGATCCCCCTCCTCCATCTGACCTTTATAGGATTATATATATTTAGTGTTGTTTTAGTTGCTGTTTTTCAGAGTTTTGAGGCAAAACTCATCTGTCAGTCAGTCTGAGGGCAGTTAGGGGTGGTGAGAGGAGGAGGAGGCTCGGAGGAGAGCCTAAGCTTTTGAATTGCAGATCATCCGAGATCGATCGGGATCGACACAGGTTGCATCCGAATGAAGTCACCTACTCAGATGGAATGTTATGGTGAGTACATAACTTCTAATTTAATCACCATAAATATCAGACCAATCGGCCCGAAAACAAAGTATTGTAAGTCTAATGAAATGTATGGGAAAATTCCATATACACCCCAGAAAGTGAGCAAGCTATATATTAATCAGATAGTCCATAACACCTTTTCTAGAAAAATAGATCCATCATGAAAAATCAACTAACACCTACACTTCCTTTATTAACAAATTTTATATTGATTTCCTGGTTCAAACCATTGGGAATTAGCATGCCGTAATTGATGATGAATTCAGTCTCCAACCTTAACAATTCAGTCAAAAAGAGCTCACCCCATCTATTAAATGGTTTAGCCAAAACACTGAGGAATAAGCTGGCATCAAAGCCAGCATGAACCAACTGGAAGTGTTCTGCCACTGGATTCTCCAATCTACTATGTCTAATGTCACCTAAATTATCCAATATACGATTTTTGACCATCCTCTTTAATTGTCCAATGTACCATCTGGCAGGAACACATTCACAGTGAATAATGTATACCACCCTACAGGACCTGCAATTAAACAGCTCCGTGGCCCTATATTTTTTACCATTTATAAGGCTTTGGTCCAAATTACGAACTCTCCTGAAAATTTTACATTGTCCACATGCATAACATCCCTTAAATCCTTGTGTTTTCTTAACCCTTCTAAGGTTCAGCAATTCCTTCAAATTAGAAAAGCGACTACAGGAAAAAGTAATGTTCCTGGGGAACAAATTCTTCAGGGTTGGCTCATTTGCAACCATGGGCCAAAATCTTTCCACTACCATCTTCATGCTACTTGAGAATGGAGAATACTTTGTAACGAAAAATAATTTTTCATTGCTATCTGTATCTCGTGCAGACTCCAAATTGACTGTGTGCTTATGTCTATTGCTTCTTGAGACAGATGTATATGAACACCTTATCCAAACCCCCTTTCTACCTTATTAAGAATGTGTGAACTATAACCTCTTTTCAACAGCTTTTATCTCACTTTCAAAAATTCTTCCTTCACAGTATGTTTTTCACAAATGTTGTTAAAAATACAATTGTATTCCCCATATGGTAAGACAGCCAATAAGTGTGGGGGGGGATGCATACTATCCACTGATAAGAAATTATTGACTGCTGTCTCTTTGGTGAAAGGCTTGAATGAAATTTTCCAATCTCTGGTTGCAAAAAATTCCATGTCAAGAAACTGCGTTCTCTTCAGGTCTGTATAATAAGTGAACTCTAACCCTAAGGTGTTTCTCTGATTGAGATTGTCCACAAAATCATGAAACTCAAAGACATCACCCCTGCACACAAAAAACAAATCATCTATATATCTCCTATAGATGATTACTTGCTGTCTAAAAAATTCAGTGTTAAAAATGAACAAATTCTCAAAATGATTCATAAAGATTATGGCATAGGACGGGGCATAAGATGCCCCCATCGCTGTGCCCTCTTTTTGTAAAAAAAATACTGCTTATTGAACTTGAAACAGTTGTGTGTCAGGGAAAATTCTCTAATAGCTGTAAAATATAATTCGTATGTGGACCCTCCCCCAGCATCTTGCCAACTGCTTCCAAACCCCAAATGTTTTTGATACTTGTATAAAGAGATTTCACATCAACAGTTGCCCAATAGTTACCTGTGTTCCATTTCAAACCTCTCACCAAATCACACAAGTCTTTACCATTTCTTATGTGAGAAACTATTCTCTTCAAGTAAACTTTTAATTGATAATCTAGAAAAATTTCCATATTTTGCAAAAAATAACCCTTGCCAGATATAGTATTGGCCTACCTGGTGGGTTATATACATTTTGATGTACTTTGGGTATGATGAAAAAAAACTGCATCCCTTGGGTTTTTTACAAAAAGTTTCTTAACATTAGTATGGGAAAAAAAGCCTAGTCTTTCACATCTTTCTAATAAATCCAATAACTCTCCATTGAAAGTAGAGACGACCTCTTCCGATACCACAGAATACACAGATTGGTCCCTCAACAGCTCTTCAGCCATGCTATTATACTTTGCAATGGGTAAAATTACCCAATTTCCTCCTTTATCAGCTTG
Organism: Protopterus annectens; assembly: GCF_019279795.1. NCBI lineage: Eukaryota > Metazoa > Chordata > Ceratodontiformes > Protopteridae > Protopterus > Protopterus annectens. The sequence goes on from NC_056725.1 coordinate 1,759,653,389, forward strand.
AGTATACACATATTTATCATTGACATCTCTCAAGCTGTTTAATGCCTGCCATTGGCTTTTGTTTAAATGATATGTCCTCTGTCTTCGTATGAATCTGTTATATTCTGATTCAACCTACCTGCATATAACATTCTCAAACTATCGCAAAATGGATGAAATGTTTGGCGGAAAAAATCAATGCGATTAATGCGATGAGGGACCTGTGGAACCATAAGTCTGCCATACCCTGTGTGAAACCCTCCATCAAACATGGCCATATTTTCCTCTGTTTCTCCCACTAGCAAATCAACTATCTCCTCACAGAACTCATTAACATGTATAGACACATTCAGAAGTGAATTGTCGGAACTTATACCCAGATTGTCCCCCTCCATTGCATTGTTAATCTCTTCACTGGCATTGACATTTACATCTCTATTTTGAAAAAAACACTTTTAAATGTAGTTTCCTACAAAAATTATTTATTTCCAACATAACATCAGCCAATGATGGAAAAAATGTGGGGACAAACTTACTGCCCTTTAACAATAAGCTTTCCACATCATTACTTACATTTAAATTTGAAAGATTAATGATGTTTAAGCCCGTATGTTCACCTTGCATAACCCCGTGCGACACATTGCTGGATGCAAAACAAGCCTCGTTTTCATTATTAATCAAAACATTAACATTCAAATCAACACAAATGTCATTAATTAATTCTTCTTCTGTTGTTGCCTCCTCCACTGAACGTGTTCGCTCCCTGCCACTTCCGACCCCTGGTCCTGACTTGTGTCGTGGATGGTTGTTCCTCTACATTCTCCTCATTCAACATGGCCTCCTCAAATGACACATTCTTCTTTCCGCTGGATGATGTTTCAGCTGAAGAGGCTGAAGAATCATGTACTGAACGGGTTTTATTGCCATTGCAAACATTTCTAGATCTGCCCCATTCTCGGTTTTCTTTGCCATGAGAAATGGTGCCATTTTTAGTGTCTCTAATGTCCTGTTCTAATTTTCCCCTTTTCCATGTAATCACAGCTTCCTCGACCTTACACACATGGCCCTGTATCTCTTTGATCCTGTTGCTGAAAGGCAAAGTGGGAACAGTTTTACTTAAACGGTCTTGTAACTGTAAAATCTCCTCCTGCACTTTAGCATGTTGTCTAATGTTCTTTTAACAAGTATTTTCAACCACCCCATAGTACATGTCACAGCAATCTGTTTCCATTCATCGAGCAAATCATTCTCTTCTTAAGAAAAGTCAAATGAAGGTAGCCGGTCTACTCTAATACCCCTAGGGGGTCAGGTCCAAACTTAAATAATTCTCAAGTAGACCAGTATCATAAAAAAGAGTCACCTCTTTGTTGAGCAAACGCTCTAGCAACAAAAAGTCCCCTTCATGCAAATCTGGTTCTCCCAATTGCCATAAGTCTTTGGAAGCTGCTCTGGCATCCCTTTCCTTCCATAACTTGACCAACAAGGCGGGACCAGAAACAGAAGGGTGATCAGCCTCAGTTCCAGACATAGAGCGCCAGCTACTTCAGCTCAAGCCCGCAAAATAGTAAAAAACACAAACCAACCAACTCCAAAACTGCAAATCCACATCAAAATGCTGGAAAATGCTGAAAGAACGGACACAGTCCAGGTGGAATAAAATATCTTTTACAGATGTTTTCCCAGTACCTCGGCTCAAAAGCCTTTCAAGGAAGTCATTTTACATCAAGATTTGCAACACACACACGCACACATACATATATATATATATATATATATATATATATATATATATATATGCATTAATTGAACTTAATTGCATTTGTACAATTAAGGAAAGCCAGTTAGCAAATGCAAATCATTTTAACCCTTGGCTTGTCCATCCAAAGACTTAATGCATCAGTGACATTTTGTTAATACATAGAATACACCATGAAGCTTGCATGCATTGCCTTCATTCTGCTATTGCATTTCATTCAAAATTTAGTGACACCCTGCCAAAACCATATCAAGTATCAATTATGATATTCCAAACAGCAATGTGATGCATGGGGAAGCATATTGAATGCACATCCAATACTAGTCAGAATTGTTACCATTAACAATGACTAAATAATAGTTTAATCACCATACATATAAGACCAATCGGTCCGATCTTTCAGCATTTTGATGTGGTGATGCTACTGTAGTTCTCTAGCTCTGGATGATGCATTGATTGTACTTTCCTTCCTCACTGGACCCAGGTTTTGACTGAAAATAGTCTTCAAACCAACTCATCTACCAATTCAACAAATGAAATAAATAAAATAAAATCAATAAAACACTGACTTGTACAGTCTCTTTCATGATGGTTGTTCAGTAACAAATCTTAGCTTTGTAGAATACACAGAATCATGTGAAGAATTTATAAAGGTTACTGAAAGGTGTACACCTTGTGGTAACCATTTCAAATTTAAAGACACCCTTAACAAGGTCCTTTGAAGAAGCTGTGCAGCACCTTGTAAGGCCAAGCAAGGCAGTTTGAGGGAGGCATATATACTAATTAGTGATGTGCTCTCTCTCTCCCCTGGATCCACCTCCATGAAGGCATCTACATGCATAGTGATTCAGGGAATTGCTCAACCATGTAGATTAGCACAGCCACTCCTACTACATTACAGTAGTGAACACGGCCACAAGGCCACTGTAGTAGAGATTAGCACAGGGGAATTCAGTGATAAGGTAGGGTTATGAGGTGCATGCATACATATAAGCAAGGGGCTGTGTGTGTGTGTGTGTGTGTGTGTGTGTGTGTGTGTGTGTGTGTGTGTGTGCGCAGTAGGAGAGTAAAGAGGTAATGGTAGGTGTGTGTGTCTGTCTGCCTGGGAGGTAGCAGTAAGAGAGTAGAGGGGTAATGGTAGGTGAGTGTGTGTATGTACGTATGTATGTACAGATGAATGACTGTGTGTGTGAGTGAATGACTTTGGAATGAATGTGTTTGTGTGATTGGGCAGAGGGTTGCTTTCAGACTTCTACACCCCCGTAAACTAAATAGCATAACATGTAACACTGAGTAGGGGGAGCACTACACATCAAGGATTATACTAAAGAGTTGTGCCATAGCTGCACTTAAAACAATACAGGGACTAAGGGTGGGGGGAACATTAGAAAACCTGGGATTACTCTAAAGCATTGTGCTGAAGCAGCACTTAAAATGGTATTGAAATAGAGAAACACGAGACACTAGTGATTACTCTAAAGACTTGTACTGTAACAGCATTTTCAATGGTTTGGGGAGTGTGGGGGGGTGCACTTTACATCAGGGATACTATACTTCTGCCTTAATGCAACTCAGTACAGGGATCAAACAGTTGGGGTAACCATTAGACAACAAGGACCCAAAGATATGACTTCAGACAGGGGACTGTAAACTCCTTGATGGCTTGCGGCCAAAAAGGAAGACATCAGGATTATTCAGGCATTTCAGGAACAAGTATGGGGACTGTGGTGTATTTGTGTAGGTGTTTGAATGTTTAGTTGAATGTGTGTTTGAGTTTGACAGATAGTAGTGGAGAGATGACTGTGCCTATGGAGTATGGCAGCTGCAGTTAACTATCATGGGCAGAGCTGATCTGCACTTTTCAGTAAACTGCAATTCATATACATGCAAATTAGTCTATAATGAGGTCTTTCCTCACTGCAGCCAACATTTCTATGAATCACAAAATACAGCTTAACATTAATATGCTCTTTTTACTGCTAACTTGATGCAATGCTGCAGGAGTTTAATGAATCCTTGTGTATGCCTTCTACTCACCACAATATTATATCAAGGTTTGAAAAAAACAGTCCTTTTCATTTTACCTAATACTTTGCAGTCTGTTTTTCTGCATCCCTAAGAACATCCCTGGAGATGTGTCACTTCAGCATGGTTATCGTTTCCAAAGGCAAGTGCAACCTACACTGCAAGTTATGATGATGTAGCACAGTGATGGTGAACCTTTTGAGCTCGTTGTGTCAAAAATATGGAAAATGCCTATCCTGACTCTGCTGGCGTGTCACCCCCCCCCCCCTCCACCGAACAAAAGAGAAACAATTCTTTACATAGTCATTTATTTAAAAAAATGAGGTTCAGTCATGTTTGTTGCTATGTATTGTAAAAGTAAAAGAAAAATCAGTGACTTATAATAGAGAAAACAATATGAGCACTAATAATTGGGCTTATAACAGTGCACCAAAAAATGACCCTACTTTTAATAGTAATTTTTTACATTAGCTAGCTGCAATGGAGGTATAAATGTTTCACTTTACTGATCATTTGTTCATTGGATTTTTATACAATGTACACAGATGTTCCTTTTTTCCCCCAATCTTATTGCTCAGTTGTAGTATGACTGTAACATTACACATGTTGACACCAATGCATTTCAAATCTGGACAGCTGAATTTGACTATGGCCTGCACGTTTTGAAGACAACTTCAGTAATCTGCAGCATATAAGAGTAAGCCTTACCCAATCACTTTTGTTATAGTGTGATTTCAGATGTGTTTGTGACTCATTTCAATCTTAGAAGCACAAGTTAAACAATGAAATGTGAAATCCTAGAAGGATGACTTTTTCCAGTCTATTTTTCTTCTGAACAGTTTGTCATTCTTTGTTACAGACAGGCAATGCATGGTCTCCCACCACTTATTTCCAGTAATTTTTGGTTGGTCTGTTTTTACTGAGTACACAATCAACTCTTCTTCTACTTTGGTACAGTAGATGTATTTCATCTTATCATTTGCACCACTGAAGGAGTCTCATAGCAGCTATCCAGATTTTGGGTTTAAAATGTAGCAGTGTGAGGAAAGAGCACAAGTTTTCACTGGATAGGGACCACACATTTATCAGACTAATGGATTTTGGATATGGACCTTGAAAACATTCTCATCTTAAGAGGTTTCTACAAATATATATGAGGATTATAGGATAGACAGGCAGAGAATAAACATCAATGATGCATAAAGCTATTGTCCTGTTTAACAAAATTTAAATACAATAAATAAATAAAGCATCTTAAAATGTGTATTCCTCTGTTTCAGGTAACATAAGAGTTAGACCTGTTTGGATTTGTTTTCTCTTTCTTCCTGTGGGGTTGGATTCTCCATCTTATCATTCAAGATTGTGAATTAATATACATAGAGGCTCCACCATTAGGAACACTAATCTGAATGTCTGTATGTCTCCAAACATCACATTTCTGTTTTCTTTTTTTTTAACCTTATGCCTGACAAACATCAAGCCTTTGTCTAATCAAACACACAGTGATTTGTTTCCTTCTCTGCAATTTTCTCCCATGCTCTGGGTCAGAGCACTCCAGCCAAGGCCAACATTCAGGCAGTCACAATGACACTTTGAGCCATTTCTGCCAGCAATGAGGTCAATTGTGATGGCCTACATCACAGTGGAGGCTCATAATGCCTTCTGACAAGGTTGCATGCTCCCACACATTCACTATAAAGGTGACCACCCATTGGTGACTTCTTGAGACTAACTTCCAACCCAAGGCTATGTGTTTACACTCTTGGTCCTCCAATGAGGGAACCTTTGAAGTACAAGACTGGCTCTACCTCTGTCCTTCTCAGGATAAGCACATTCATCCTTGCATGCTCAAGCAGCTAACTGAACTTGGCTTGCAAGAGGCATACTCAGAGCTTTATCCCCCTATGCCATTTGAGCTTGCTAATCCTGTTGTTAAACCTACTTGTTATACTACTAAGCCTCTGATTTTACAGTTCCACTGGATGTACACCAAGGATGTATTGTTGTTGCCTTCTCTCATGTATTACCCTTACTCTACCAGCACAATCGAATGAGCACAGGCCTCTTTACTTTATTGCAAAATGCTGTTTAATTTTATTTTAAATGTACAAATGCATGCCACCATGTCTTTGAGGTCTTAGAAATTAGGTACATATATTTGTTACATGGAAGGTCTATGATTGTGAAGGGTTTGAAAGCACAGTTGCACAATCACCCCCTCCCCACACACACACACAAAGTTTGGCTTTAACACAGAGGTATTATTTTGAATGAAAAAAAGGGTGAAAAAGAAAGGTAAAAGATGCAATGCAAGCACTTTTGAAGAATATGGCATTCATATTGCATCCTATTCTAAAATAGGACGCATAGTGCCAAGACTAAAGGAATGATGACACACTGATACTAAGATAATAGACAAGAAGGTAACAAATAACATGCCATTTTCTTCTGAACTTCAACATTAATTTGCAGGTCTGGAATCAGAAGCCCTATTTTACCTCAGTACAACATGAGCAATAGATTCCATATTTCAAATGTTCACATACTATATGGGGCACAGATATCATTGCAATGCTAAGATCCAACAGACAGCCACACATTAAAAATCTAGCTAGTTTCAGTTAACAAATGTATCCTCCATTTCTGCAATATTTAGAAGCACCAGCATCACATGGACATTCAGTTATCTCCCAGTATCTTACCCAGCCTCCCAAATGACTTAATTTTAGAGGAGCTAAGAGTTTTAGTAGTAACCTGAGAAAATATATTAACCAATTCCTGTTAGAATACAAACATGCATGTCAGTACAGTCACTTCATCAAGACAGAAAATGTTTAAAGAATTCTAGGAGGAGAACATTACAATCTGTGTGACATGGAATAATAAAAACAGGCAGACTCAGCAGCAAGAAATCTGCATGGTATAGAAAAAAATTAGTTGTGTAAAATCTTACCATAACCATAGATGTTCTTCTCTTCCATGTTGCAGTAGTCTAGGTGTGGGATTTCCTGCCCTCAGGTGACTCATACGCTGGCTTCTATACAAAAGCTTCAGCTTGGCTGTTGCAGTGTGTGTGGGACTTCACACATAGGGCCATAAACCAGGGGCCTTAAATGTGACATCTGCATGCACAATCCTCAGAACTTGAAGGCCAGCAGGCAGAGAATAATGCCCAGCAGGAGGGATGCCAGTTGTTTACAGGTGTGTGACTTGAACACTACTGTAATGTAGGTAGTATAGGTAAGGAATAAGACCTGGGGGGACTGGTGGGCAGGAAGGAATACTGCAACATGGAAGAGAAGGACATCTACTGTTATGGTAAGATTTTACACAACTATTCTATGTCCTTCTATTCCTATGTTGCAGTATTCTAGGTGTGGGAGTGTACCACAGCTTAAGAGGATGAGAGGGTGTTGGTAGATGAAGTGGGTTCTACAAGACAAAAAAAAAAAAACTTTGGTACAACTAAAAAAAGAAAAAAAGAAGTGAAGTACACAAAACAGCAGAGCCATGGATGTCAAAACCAAAGTGACCCTGCAGGATGAGCCTGGCAAATCCTGTCCTAGTATTGGAAACTTGGTCGAATTTGTAGTGCTTGGTGAAGGTGTGGTTAGTGGCCCAGGTGGTTGCTTCCAAAATGGATGCTGTATCTAGGCCTTACATAAAGGCTCTTGAGGTGGCTACAGCTCTAGTGGAATAGGCCTTGATTCACCTTGGGGGTTCTTTTCCATGGTGAGAGTAGCAGAAGCAAATAGCTTTCCTGATCTAGCATGCAATGGTTTGCTTGGAGACTGCCTTGCCCAGGGCTCTGCGGTGGAAGGAGACAAAGAGCTGGTTAGTTTTTCTGATGGTCTTGGCCTTGTCCAGGTAAAATCTAAGTTGTCTGTGTGCATCCAGGGAGTGCAGTATCCTCTCCCCTTCATTAGAGGGTGAGAGAAAAAAGGTGGGCAGATGAATGGATTGGTTAAGAGACAGATCATTGATCACTTTAGGCATATAGGAGGGGATGGTTCGCAAGAACACCCTGTCTTTGTAGAAGACGGTGTAGGGGGGACAGGCCATTAAAGCCTACATTTCTAACACTCTTCTGGCTGAAGTGATTGCCACCAGCAGGACTGTCTTTCATGTACACATGTGTAAAGAGGAAGGCCTGGCAGGTTCAAAGGGATGTTGGGTTAATTTCTCTAAGATGTAGTAAAGGTCCCAAGGCGGAGGGATAGGTTTCCTAGGTGGTCTCATGTGCAAGACCCCTTTAAGGAAGAGCTTTACATCGACCCTGGGCAGCAAGGGGGGTTCCAGGGGCAGGCAGGCTGATATGGCTGAGAGGTGTACTTTAACAGAAGAATAAGAAAGGCCACGTTTTATCAATTGACACAAATAATTTAGAACCAGGGATCCTCCGCAGAGCTAGGGTCCCTTTCTTTTTGCAGGCACCATTTTACAAATCTTTCCCATTTAGCCAGGTAAGATTTTCTGGTGGTAGGTTTCCTTGCCTCCCTTAGGAATGAAAGCACGTCCTCTGGGTAGTGGTGTCTGAAAGGGATCAAAACCCACAAAGTCAGAGACAACATCTGTACCTGTGGGTATAAGAAAGTTCCTTTGTCTTGGGACAGTAGGTCCACCTTGTAGGGTAACTTGAAGTGATTGCCCTTGGCTAGTTTGTGAAGTAGGGGGAACCTCTGCTGCCTTGTTCAGTAGGGAGTCAGTAACAAGAGTTTTAGTTTGTACTTCTGAATTTTCAGGAGGACTTTCTGAATTAGTGGGAATGGGGGGGGGCATATAGGAACTTCCCCTCCCAAGAGATGCTGAAACCGTCCACTCTCCATGCTAGACGGGAGTGGGTTTTTGAGCAGATGTTCTGCACTTGCCTGTTCTGGGGAAGGCAAACAGGTCTATTTGTGGAGCACCCCATCGGTGGACTTTGTCTAAGAAGACCTCCCTGTTCAGCATCCATTCGGTCTGAGGCGAGGAGTCCCTGCTCAAGAGATCTTCTTGGTGGTTGTCCAGTGAGGAGATGTAGACCACCTGCAGGAATAAGTTGAGACGAGAGGCTAAGTCCCACATCAGCAGTGATAGATTGCACAGCTTATAGGCCTTTGTTCCTCCCTGCTGGTTGAAGTACCACATCACCGTGGTGTTGTTGGTGACAATCTGGAGCACCCCTGGAACCAGAAAGGGAGAGAAGGTCTGCAGAGCTAAGAAAACTGCTGTCATTTCCCTGATATTAATGTGTCTGGCCTGAAGAGAGGGATGCCATTTTTTTTGTATCTTGTAAGAGGCCAGAGTTGCTCCCAACCTGAATCTGAGGCATCTGTATGCATAACCTGGGTTGGGGTAGGGGGCTGTAGTGGGAGCCCTGGGTTTAATTGCACTAGCTGGATCCACCAGCTGATGTCTGTTTTCAGACAGGGAAGGAGGGGAATGGCCTACTCGATGGGATGTAGGTGCTGGGACCAAGTGTTCTTCAGGAACCACTGCAGCTTGTGCATGTGCTTTCTTGCTAGTGGTAGCATGGGGATGGTTGCTGCCATTAAACCCAGGAGAAGAAGGAAATGCCTTGCAGTCACCTTTTGGGATAGTAGAGCTTCCTGGAAGTGGAGAGTTAAAGGCATAACCTTGTCCTGAGCTAGAAAGGCCTTCACCGTGTCTGTTCTGATTCTGAAACTGAGGAAAATCTTGTCCTAGCTTGGGATCAGAGACGATTTGGAGAGGTTGATGGTGAATCCTAGGTTCTGCAGAAGGGACATGGTGAAATGCAGATGCTTCAATAGAGCCTCACTGGACTCTGCCAGAATCAGGATGTCATCCAGATAAGGGTAAATCTGTATCCCCTGAGTTCTGTAGAAGGCAATGACTGGGGCTAGGCACTTTGTAAAGACCCTGGGGGCCATGGATAAACCAAAGGGCAAGGCAGTAAATTGGAAATGAGAGGAAGGGCCAGAGAAATGCAAGAATTGTGAGTGGGAATTCCTGATGGGTATGTGCAGGTAGGCTTCCTTTAGGTCTAGGGTGACCATGAAAGCCTTGGGTGGAATGAGAGGCTGCAGGGTGGGAAGACAGAGCATTTTGAAAGAGGGTACTTGAAAATGTAGGTTTAGAAAGGACAGATCTAAGATGGGTCTTCAGGGACCATCTTTTTTGGGGACAAGGAAGAGACGGGAGTAAAACCCCTTTCCTTCTTGTCCTGGAGGAACAGGTTCTATGGTGCCTAGCTTTAAAACATCTGCCAGAACTTGTGGCATGAGATGGGCCTGGGTTTTGGGGAGGGAAGGGATGCCTTTTCTGGGTGGATTCTCTTTCCAGGATAGGAAGTACCCTTTTTGGATAATGTTCAAGACCCACTGGTCTAAAGTGATGGATTGTCAAAGGGGGAGAAAGTGGGAAAGGCAGGCTGAGAGGGGGAGGTGGGGAAGGCACTCACGCATTACTGGAGCCTCTTCTATCCTGAAAGGGCTGTCTGGGTTGCTGTGGTGGAGCAGAGGATCTGGAGTTGGTAGGTCTTCTAACCCCTCTCCTGGACCTGGAACAGAAGGGCTGTGGAATACGTCTTACAAAGGTGGTTTCAGCAGGGTAGTTCCTATAATACTTTGGTATGGGTGACACCAGTAGGTGCTTAATGTCCTGGAGTTATTTGTTTTTTTCTTGTAGATTTTTAAAAAGGTCAGCAGATTGTTTTCCAAAAAGCACATTGTGGTCCAGAAGGGCATCCACGATTTTAGCCTTGAAATCTTCGGGGAGGTTCTGGATTCTTAGCCATGAGCAACTCCTGAGGGCTGAAGCAGAAGACGCAGACCTGGTGGATACTCTTGCAGCATCATAGCTGCATCTTATGGAGTGCCTGGCTGCCTGTTGGGCCAAGGAAAGTCTGGATGAGATGTCCATCTTGCTGGGACTGTCAGGCAAGGAGGCCAGCATGGAGGTGGCTTGAGAGACCAAGTCTAATGCATACTTGGTCATGTGGGTCGGATAATTTATGGCTCTGAAAGCCAAAGTAAAAGAAATGTATACCTTCTTCCCCATCCTATCCATGTACTTACTGTCTTTGTCAGTGGGTAGTAGGGAGGCAGAGGGCAGCAGTCTAGATTGCTTATTAGCTGCGGTGGCAATAACAGCTGGGTCCGCCAAGAGTGGCTTAACTAAGAATTTGTGGTCCTCTGGTACTTTATAAAAGCGGTTAGGATGCTTAGGGGCCAGAGGCTGGGAGTCAGGGGCCTTAGAGGCCACGTTGAAGGCATCCAAGTAAGCAGGCAGAACAGGGGGAACTGCTGAAGGGGAGGGTGATACCACTTGCAGCATTTCAAAGTACCTTTGTTGGGTGTCCGTCATTTAGGAAGTATCCCATTTAAAGTAATTCTTCATCTTGGTGATGGTCTCACCAAAAATAATGTCCACAGCGGGAAAGGACCCCTTCCCACAGATTCCTCATCTGGAGAGTAATATTTCTGGGTGGAGGCAATCTGTGAAACATAAGAAATGGACTCTTCTGATGAGAAAGAAGAGTCATGTTCTTCTTCCCTGACTTGAGAGATCATGGATGGGAGGGAAGAAGCAGAGACCAGCCTAGGGCTCAGAAGAGGCAGGCTGGAGGTGGCTGAGGCTGAAGGCCTAAGGGCCATAAAGGCTGCATGAGAGAAGAAGTGAAGACCTGCCAATCTGGTGTGACTTCTGAAGAAGTGGACGTATGCTTAGTTTTCTGCTTCATTTTGGCTGGAGAGGAAGTAGAGAGTGGCCTGGTGTCGGGTCTGGAGATTAGCACATCTGAAGTCTGGATCCCTGCCGGAGGTACCACAGAAACTGGTTCCCCCTTGACCTCGATGGGCGCTGGTGTCTGAGTGAGATCCGAAAACTTGCTGGTCATCGGCTGTAAAACGGCTTCCTCGAGAGATGTCGCTGCAGTCGACGGATCCTCCGAGTGCACCTCAACCCCTAGATCAGCAGTTGGTGCAAAGGGAAGCGGAGTTGCAGGCAAAGAAGGCCTAGGAACCTGGGTCTTCTTGCGCAAAGGTTCAGGTGTAACCTCCGATGCAGGATCCTTCCTAAGGGCTAACCTTTTTAGGAGCTGGTTTTCAAGGTTGAGATTTAACGTGGCTAGATGGCTGTGCAAGGTCTTAGACATAAACGATTGACAAATAGCGCAGGAGGAGTCATCGTGTTCCCAGCCTAGGTAAAAAAACACACCTGTCATGGGTGTCCTTATGGGGTATCTGGCATCTGCATTGGCACTTTCCCTTTTTCCCTGACATCAGCTAAAGGCAACAACAACCAAGCGTTAGCTAGAACAATCGTCCAAAATAAGAAAATTAGAAACCCAACAGGCTACTTATCTTTAAGATGCGTGATCTGTGAAAAGGCGATCGTACGATGCGAATGTTGTTTGCGGCTGAAAAGTTCTGAGGATTGTGCGTGCAGACATCACATTTAAGGCCCCTGGTTTATGGCCCTACGTGTGACATCCCACACACACACTGCAACAGCCAAGCTGAAGAATTTGTATAGAAGCCGACGTACGAGTTGCCTGAGGGCAGGAAATCCCACACCTAGAATACTGCAACATAGTAGTAGAAGGACATCCACTGACCTGCCCCCCACAATTCCTTATCATCATACCATTTAATGGCAAACCAGTATCAGAAGTATTTTAATACTATCCGACTGAATGAAAGAAGGAATGAATGATGTAAACAATTAAATTACACTGTTTTTACTGGTCTGTAGCAAATAAATGATAAACATCACTTGCAGACAAGCTAAGGCATCAAAACAAAGTTGGCTGACAGTTACCATTACGAAAACTGCTAGAAACACAGTTGAAGCCAAAAATACCATTAGTGATGTCTTAACCAGACTCATGCTAATCCATACTCTTCCAAACAGCAGAAAGGAAAGTCCCCTTAGCAGATACTCACTGGAGTTCTGACACTATAGCATGTCTTTTGATAAATAAAAAAAAAAGACAGATGCCATCTGTCATATCACATGAGGAAATGAAATTCTATACTGCGATGTCACAGGGGAAGTCCACACCTTTTACCATTGATTGAAATATGGCCCAAGCTTTGGCTGAAAATGGTCCTGAAGGCTCATCTCACCAACCCACATAACTAACCAACTAAACAAGATACGCAGATAAATAACACTACTGGATAAGTTTAAAACCTACAAAATAAAATTACTTGCTTATTCCAAGAGTAACTTTAAAAGTCTAAAAAATCATAATAATTAAAGGGAGCCATGCAAAAGCACTAATTATAAGGCTTCTCAAACTAAGCAGGACCCAGTTTACATGTAAACAAAAATGCCTGACAATGTAGGCATTTTGATGGACAATAATGGATCACCCAGGAGTTTTGTGAGGCCCGATGCCAAAGATTGAGGGCCTCCCCACCACTGGATGGTCCATTATTTCTCTGATAATACCCACCCTGGGGGGCTTTATTGTACTTAGATAACAGGCAATCTATTAAATTATTAAAAAAAAAAATATATATATATATATATATATATATATATATATATATATATATATTAGTAGTACACACGTTTTTTTAAAAAATAATTTTGATGTAAAACAGTTCCTCCAGCTAATATTTCAAACTTGCAACCCCCCCCCCCCCAGTCTCTCAACCGTGCCTGATTTTAGTTTGTCTCATGAAAATGTTTGGTTTTCTGGTAAATCACTGAAGACTGAAGTCAGCCAATGAAGCTGTTCATAAAAAGTACGGTGAAGGAAATGCTCTACATGTATTACTTTTGAATTAGGGTTACAGTTAAATACTGTCCTTGATTTTAGGTCTTTTCCCCTCTTTATCGTTGTCTTCATCCAGAATTGCTGAGCTAAGAAGTTAAGAGGTATATGCCTAGCCTTCCTCTTGCTCACTCACACACACACACACACACACACACACACACACACACACACACACACACGGACACTATTAACTTTTCCACATTTTTTCCACACTTGCTAAATGAGTCTTTTTAAGTAATTCAATAATGGGAAGTATTTTTACTATTTGAGGGTTCTTCTTCTTTTTATTAACTTTGTTTTAAATTTTTTGCTCACTAAACAACAGTCATATTTACAGAGTATAACAATTTGTGGTTGTTTGCTTCTTTTCAGTCTGTGCTTCATGATGGCTTAATACGCTGCAGTAAAGAGGCAGACTTGCTTTTCTGTGTAATATCTATACATTAAGGCTTTTCTTTCCAAAAAGAGATTTTCCTTCCCTATAATTCAACACTACATACATTGCATACAGAAAAAAGCATAATTTAATTATTATTCCATTTGTTTTACTGTCTGAACTTATTTCTGTTTGCCTTTCTCTCCTACATTTGTATTGTCATCTGTTACATCATAAAAGCTAGTAAGAGCAGCACAGTAATTCGATTAGGTCACTTATTCCAAATACAGAGCCATTAAAAAAACAATGGATCTTATACAATGGCATTTAAGTGCGGTATCAGTCACAGACTACAAGCATCATACCTCACACAAAGTGCAGCCTGAAGTCTGAACAAAAGCAAGGTTTTCAGGCTTACTTTTCAGATGAAAAAAGAAACTCACACAGTTTATCTATTTACAAATTAGTTGTTTTCCCTTTAATGAAACACTTAGTGCCACAGAGAAAGACAGTCCCCGGGATTCAATAAACTAGGCTCCCTGCAAAGCCTGTATTGTGTTTACATTTGTGCACGGTGGTGCGCAGTGAGCGGCAGCGAGCACCAGTGTTCAATGCATATTAAAGCCATGCGCCATGTCTAAGTGAGGTCTCGTGGCTAGCAACAATGTTGCAGGTCAGGAAACTGTATAAGCAAATGTGGATGGCGATTCTTTTTAAAGCAGAGCACCTACAGTCAGCGGATTTGTGTGGAATGCCAAAATAATCACCACGGCTTCACACATGGCTGTCACTCTGTTAGTGCAACACATCTGCACAAAGGCCAACATAATGTGGAGACAATTAACCAGAAATAGGGATATATTTGACATAGATGTTGCATAGAAATGTGGTAGAATGAAATACAAACATACATCTCAACCTCTTTGAGCAAGAAATCTGGACAAAGCCATAAATAATGGGGGGGGGTCAAAGTGCACAAAATAAGGACAGATTTTAATATTACTCTTCCAAAGTTAGAAAGGTAATAGAATAATACGTTGTACAGTAGCACAAATTTTCTGAAGAGCATGAAGTTTGAAACTCTAATGTCTGTCATCAGTTTCTGACTATAATCCAAAATGCCATGCTAATAAATTGCCAGAAAACCACAATGTTATGAGGAAAAGATAAAAAATATGAGACACAAACTGGACATTCTTCACAAATCAGGACAGTTGAGAGGTATGAACTCGAATGTATGTAATATTGCCTCACATCAGTCCTGAGATTATCCCAATGATCTGGCAGAAAGCCACAAATTTGATAAGGAGCACATCTGGATATTCTGGTAATATATGGAAAGTTGAGAGATGTGAATGAGAAGTATATGGCCCAAACACAGTACACTACAATGCATCTGCAGTGCAGAGTATTGTGATATCCCATTCCTGGCTCTCTGTACTGAAGCTGTATAAATGATCTGTAATGGGATATAGACTGCCATATAAAATGAACACAAAGGGGAAGTGTGTGTACTGAATAGAGATACTAAGATGAATTGCAGGAATGAAGACTTTGAAAGAGAACAGGTGAAATAACCTAATGTACAGCAGAGGACGGCATGTCAACGAAGATGGTTGCAGCAGCAACACCAATCACATATCTATATGGTACAGTAGGAACTGTACAGCACAAATGTGTTTTAACAATGGGGAGGATTGTCTGTGTGAGATAACCATCCTTACATGAACAATGCAGAGGACATTTATAAGGGATCTATCCTTACAAGAATAATGTAGATTTTACAAGCTTTATTTAATGAATCCTTTACCTTAACTAAAGTATTGATAATACTAAATGTAAATGAAGGTCCCTACCTGAATAAGACAAATATGTATTTGTTATGGACAATACTTACTATATTTAGGAAATGCGTAACCAGAAGGTGGAATTCAAATACACCCCCAATCTTGGAAGAATTCTACACTTTACTGAAGACAACTGCATTGCTGGAAATAAAAATCAAATTATGAATCTATCCCAGGCCATTGGTAAATAATCCTTGGAAGAAAGTTATATCTTTGTTGGACACTCTGCAATAATCAATAATGTATATCTGATAACTGATCTGTTAATTCTATATTTAATAACATACAGTGTATATAATTGAAAGACAGGCTACTGTAAATAGTGTATATAGTTGTTTAAAATATTTAAAATATTATGTACATGTTATTTTAATTGAAAATAAACAAAAACTATTTGAGAAAAAAAAAAGAATAATGCAGAGAACATTTATAACATACAGTTGGGGTAGGGTGCATATTGTGAAGCTGTGCAAACTGATATAGCTGAATATGAGTGTACTCCCAGCAGAGATCTCCAGCAAGGTGGGCACAGGTAAAGGCTCATGAAAAACATAACAAGCACCAACCACAACCATGCATATCAGAATACCACCACAAGTAATCCCATGCCACTGACATAACATATGTGATTTAGAGTGATAAGAGATGAGTCTGCGCACACATACTTGAACAACTATTATGATACATCCACACTTTAGGAGGGTAAACCATATACACACTGTCCTGGCACTGTAACATCTGCTGGAGCTGTTAGGAGGGACACTGCTATTCTGTAAGCGACAGTATGGGCAATACAGGCTAGGTGACTTGCGTGCATGGCATATGATATATATATATATATATATATATACACACACACACACACACACACACACACACACACACACACACACACACACACACACACAGAAAGAGAAAGAGCAAGCAAGAGAGAGCACAGTCCACACTGTCATGAATGACATACATGCCATTAATGTTGTCAAAGACCTATGTATGCAGTCTGTGTGCATAAGCAGAACAGGTAGCACATGTGCATCTGGTGTAACAACTTGATTGGTGTTCAGCAACATTAGACAGTCATGTATATTTCACAGAACGAATACATAGGTATGTCCAATAAGCTGGATGACAGCTCACTGTGAAAGGTGGGATGCTTCAAGTTAGACATCACCGGAGGATGTGTAGGGATGTACATGAAGAAGGGTGCATTGTACACAGTTATTTGTTTTTATTAAACACCTTTATTGAATTATCATTTGTGACACATGAACATTTACATTTATATAAAAGTAATCAAACTGCATTAACAAGTTAAAACTAACAAACATTATGTTTCACATATATTGCTATACATCATATAACCTAAGCAACATCACATAAATTATTCAGTTCACTACTGGCAAACCTCAGGGATCTGTGCCTGGTCCTTCACTGTTTAGACTCTATTTTTTGACAGTTCAGGCTAAAGTATATGGCTTTTGTTTTGACTTACCAGGTTTGCTGATTCTTGCATATTGGGTGCAATCATTGAGTCCACCAATTATGCCGTTATAACACAGGAGGAGCTAACACACACAAATGACTAGTGATGAAGGCACACAATTAACAAATTAATGCAAAAATGTGTATTTTATTATGTTGTCCATCTAAAAAGTGGAATTTCATGTTAATCACAGCATTGACAACAGTCTTGCTATACTGAAAACCAGTGATGCAAGTACTGGGGATACATGTAGATAGCAATCTGAACTTCGACCACCAAGTGTCCACACTGGTATTGAAAGCCTATGTTGTGCACATCATAAGTCATGCCATCGTATTCAGATCTTAGGATTTTATGACAGGATTGTACTCAAACCTCATCAGAACACTAATGAAGTATAATACTCTCTTTTGCATGTACCTCACCAGACACATGCAGCAGCTGATGAGATCACAGGGCTTTCTCAACAAGATAACACAAGGCCTACAAACTATGCCATGATGTATGTGAATAGATTTAAAGCCATGTCACTGTAATCTGTTTTGTACAGGATGAGGTGACTTCTGTGTGTTCTCCAGGCCAGTGTCTGGCCCTGCCCTGGTGGAAGTACTGCATATCCAAAAATCTAAGATACCTGATCACATCAGCAGTGTCTGTTGAAGAGAATATGGTAACAACAGTGTCCCACATGCTGGTGTAAAATGCTGTCTGTAATGTCAAACAAGAGCTCACATACATACATACATACATACATACACACACACACACACACACACACACACACACACACACACACACACACACACACACACACACACTTGACTGCAGTGAGAATAGAACCCCTACCTATCTAAGTGCATAGACTGCAAAACTCAGTACTTTATGCAATTAGCACAAGTCTGACTTGAAGCGTCTCAGACAACCCTTTATAGGTGATGACATCAGCAGTGTCTGTGGAAGAAAATACAACAATGTCCCACATGCTAGTGTAAAATGCTCTGTAATGTCAAGCAACAGCTCACACACAGACACACACACACACACACACACACACACACACACACACACACACACACACACACACACACACACACACACACACACACACAGTTGACTGCAGTGAGAAAAGAACCCCTACCCAAGTACACAGACTACAGAACACAATACTTTACTCAAACACCACGGCACAAGTCTGACTTTTACAAGAGTGCAGGTCAACTTATTTTAGATGACATCAGCAGGCCATGTTGGAGACAAGATGTTGGGTGGGCTGCATGAAATGGATGTGTAGGCATATGCAAAAATAAAAATACTGTCAATCCATTGCATTTGAGCAGTAACTGTGGGATACAAACTTCTGCTCTTCTGTCCAGACACACACACACACACACACACACACACACACACACACACACACACACACACACACACACACACACACTTGACTGCAGTTAGAAAAGAACCCCTACCTATGTAAGTACACAGGCTCAGAACACAGTACTTTATGAAAGCTCTACGGCACAGGTCTGACTTTTACACGAGTGCAGGTCAGCTTATTGTAGATGACATCAGCAGGCCATATGGGAGACAAGATGTTGAGAGGCCTGCATAGGTTCACAGCTTGACAGGTTCATAGGAAGCTACTAGCCTAATGGCCCTAGG